>NC_044308.2:136648656-136785860 GCF_007474595.2 Lynx canadensis | reverse complement strand
GATTAATTGGAAAGGGGCCAAGTTCATCTCCGGCATTAAAAAAAAAAAAAAAAAAAAAAGGTTTTTTTTGAGTTTTTGTGTCTGCATGGAGTCCGTGCATCACCCCTCCAGCAGGGATGGGTTTGTAGTGCTACGTGAATGCTCGTATCCTGGGGGCCTTCCTAGACTCCCCTTAGCCCTGGATCTGCCCCCTGTCTCCATGAGCTCTACAAATCAAAGTACCCTTTCCATTAACTTTAACAAGTTGGCTATGAAGTCCTTTAAAACAGACTCTCCTTCCCTTGTTTGAAAATGGAATCAGAGTCCAGGAGAGCTTCTGTTTCAAGTAAAGGCTGTAGCAAATCAGCGGTAGTTCGATACCCCTCCGGTAATTTATCAAAGAAATTCCCTCTTTGGGTAGCAACTCGTGATTTCTAAGAGAGATGAAAGGAGCCAGAGAGCCCATATATCTTAGTAATTGTAAAGTTAAATGTCTGCAGGAGCAAGAAGTAATACAAATGAGTGGAGCAGGACAATAGGGAGTGGTGGGGACTGCGGGAAACAACAGCCCATGCTTCTGTGTGGAGGGAGCATGGCTCAGTTCCCCCAGAGTGTTGCCATGAATGAAATAGGCCTAGTATCGCTTAATCTTTTATTCTTAAAGAGATGCTAGAATTCCAGATTCTTAGGTAAAACCTGCCCATTTTTATAAAGGAGAAATCGATTTGGATTCTAAGACGGAAAAAAAAAAAATGCACGCCCAACACCAAATATGTCTGCAAACCGACTTTGGCGGAGGGCAAGCAGTTTGTAAGCTTTGGTCTAGTGGCACCATCTGTTTCACAGAAGAGAGAGCTGAGACCCGAAGACGGGGAATGACCATATGAATCATCCTGTGCTAATAGTTTAGGGACCTTCAGTTAGAAGAAGCCGTATTGCCAAAGTGCAGAATTTTGAAGTCCCTGGGAAACCCATTTGGGCGTCATCAGGGCTCACTGCAGAGGTTAGCATCTATTGCCCACTTGCTGTACTCTAAGCCCTGTGCGGAGATATATCTCACGTGGTCATTACGGCTACTTAAAAAAAAAATTTTTTTTTTAATGTTTATTTTTGAGAGAGTGAGAGAGAGAGAGAGAGAGAGAGCATGAGCAGGGCAGGGGCAGAGACAGAGAGGGAGACACAGAATCCAAAGCAGGCTCCGGGCTCTGAGCTGTCAGCACAGTGCCCGACGCGGGGCTCGAACCCACGGACCGCGAGATCATGACCTGAGCCGAAGTCCGACACTTAACCAACTGAGCCGCCCAGGCGCCCGGTCATAACTGCTATTTTATCCACTTCACAAATGAGGAAGCTGAAGTTCGTGGATGACGAGTCAGAATAAAGGGTGGACCGGCTTTCAGGGGTGCCTGGCTCTGAGGCCTGTGCTCCGTTTTCTACTGCTAGCTGTCTTCTTAGGTAACGACTCCTGTCCCCCGCAGAGTCCGTATTAGGAACCAGATTCTTATAGAGGATAGATAGTAGGAGCAGGTGCCACTTGAGGCCCCCTGGAGATGACGCTTCTTGACTTCGGCACTCCTGACATTTGGGCAGGTTCTTCGTTGTGGAAGTTGCTCTTGTGTGTTGTAGGACGTTCAGTCGCATGCCTGGCTTCTACCTAGGGATGTATCTTCAGCATCCCTACATGTCAGTAGCGCCCCTTTCCACCCCCCCAGTTGTGACACCCAAATATGTCTTCAGACATTGCCAAATGTCTCCCGGGAGCAAAATAACCCCCACTTGGGACCCACTTCAAGGTTTGAGATTCTCATAAATCTGTGATTAGTGGTGGTTTTCACATCAGCTTTGGAGCAAAGGAAGGGAAGCAGGCTAAGATCTGTGGACCCTCCAGGTGCCTCCGATGCATCACCTCGCAGGGTCTTCCCAAGAGGCTGGGAGAGGGGGCCACCACCCCTGCTTCACAGCTTAGGGTACAGATGCTCTGGAGAGCTCAGTGATTCGCCCAGGAGACATGACCAAGTCATGGAGGATGTGATCAATACATTCATGTCCTAACACCCAGGGCTTTTTACTATATAAGAATTTCATAGTGAAATGCACATGCAATGCACCCAAATCAAGAGAGTAGAGACAGACACCAAGGAACATGTAACCAGAGAGAAAATATAATGAAGATAAGAGCAGAAAGCAATGAACTAGAGAGGAATTATTGCCATAACAAAAACAGAGAAGAGTAATATCAGGATCGGCCTTTTGATTATATTCCTAAGGTTAATAGGAGAAACACTATTCATAAGGCTCGTGATAGAAAGATGCACGTAAATAAAATATAAACCTCTATGGAGAAAGTTTACAATTTGATCTGAAAGAACAAAAAGAAGATCTGAAAAACGGAGAGACGCTCATGTGCTTCCACAACATTACTTAACGTTACAAATCTGTCCGTGTCCCAAGTTAAGCTATTGTTTCGACGTAGGCCTGACCAAATTTCAGTTGGATTTTTTGGGGAACTCCATAAACTTGTTCTAACATTTTTATTCTTGCAAGAATAAAAGGCCACGAATAGCCGAGTCAACTCTGGAAAACGAAAAGCAGAGTCACGATTTTCCCCACCCAAGGACATGTTAATGCAAACAGCGTGGAACAAAGAATGTGGAACGGAACGGAAGCTCAGAGACTGACCTGTGGGTACAGGTGAAAACTCAGCACAATAAAGGGGCCCCCCCACAAGTCAGCGGGAGAGAATGAACAGTTTCACGAGTGGAGCTGGAAAAACTGACCCACCAAACGGAGGCAAAGAGACGCCTAGATCCCCCGTAGCCGTTTTACAAAGGGGGTTCCCGATGGAAGAGACTTCAATTTGAAAGGTAAGGCTAGAATATCAGTCGGAAATAACACAGAAGAAAATAATAGAGCATTCTCGTGGGAAACTACTACATGGGTAGGAGTGTGTGTGTGTGTGTGTGTGTGTGTGTGTGTGTGTATCTCAAAAGCACAGACCATGAGACAAGAACAGAGTTGGGTTTGACGATAACACAATTGAGGGTTTCTGTCTGGTGAGGGACACTTTGGAACACGTTCACAGACAGGTAGACTGGGAGACATATTTGCAATGTCAGAAATGGACAAGGGACTAATATTGACAATATCCAAGAAATTTCTGCAAAGCAACAAGCAACAGGAAGGAACTTCAAGGAAAAACCGGACCAAAGGTGTAAACAGGCACTTCATAGAAGAGACCCAAAAAGCCAAGAGAAGGCTCAAACGTAGCAGCCAACGGCGAAGACACTAAGTGACACAACAAGACGTCACTTACACCCATCAGATGGGCAAAAGTAAAAACACAAAAAGCAGGATAACAATGCAAAATGCCGGTGGGGACGCAGGGATATGGAAAACCCCGTGCCTGGCTGGTGGGGATGTTCAGGTGGATACGTCTGTTCTGGACAGCCACCTGGCTGGCCCTGGTCTAACTGAGGTGCACCTGTCCTCCCCACGACCCTGCAATTCCCCCCGGATATCGTTCCTCAAAGAAACTCTCACATATCTCCATCAGGTGACATATACGGGATATTCATCAAGGGTTGTTGGGGCGTCTAGAGGCAGGTCCGCTGTGGGTCACCGGGGGCAGGGGGCAGGGGGGGACGGGTCCAAAAAATGTGGCGGACAGACGCTGTGGAATGCTAGGCAGTCGTTAGCAGCATAATTGCAGATCTTTCAAAACGCAAACTGTGACGCAAACAGGGCGTGCGCATTGGAATGTGTGTGACTCCTCTTGGGAGAGGGGTGGCGCCGGAGGTAATGAGGCGAAAAGAGGAGGAGTAAGTAAGTGAATCAAGACAGAGGCCCTGAGTTGACCAATGGTGAGTGTGAGCCACGAATTGAAGCATGTGATGAACTCGGTCGATGCCTTTCCCCAAAGCGAAGAATATGTATTCTTTTAAGAAAATACAGCCCTCTGGGGCGCCTGGGTGGCTCGTTCAGTTAAGCGTCCGACTTCGGCTCAGGTCATGCTCTCACGGTTTGTGAGTTCGAGCCCCGCGTCGGGCTCTGTGCTGTCAGCTCGGAGACTGGAGCCTCCTTCAGATCCTGTGTCTCTTTCTCTCTCTACCCCTCCCCTGCTCTCACTCTGCCTCTCTCTCTCTCTCTCTCTCAAAAATAAATAAACATTAAACATTTTTTTTTTGTAAAAGAAAATAAAGCCCTCTGCCCTGGGGAACAGCCAGTTTCCCCAGCCCACTTGTCATTTGCAAGCCTGTCTCCATCCAGGCTGGCAGGTCTGATCCTGATTTTACGTCTTCCTATCACAGCTCCTTCCGACATCACGCCTGTCATGTTGAATCTTCCCCGCCTTGCGTGCCATGCGGAAAATCAAGCCCCGTGTCTGCACAGCCCGAGGGTGGGTGTCTTGTCATGAACAAACCCAGGAAATTCAGAGCGATGTAATGGCCGTGGGCCTTCTGGGTGAAAATGAGAAAAAGTCCTCACCTCGTATCCCTGCCAATATTCGCGGACCATAAAAAAGGAACATTAGAAGTGAAAAATAGGCGATCGCGATGCAGCCGCCATGGAAATCTTTGGCTTTGGAAGAATGGGGTAGAACAATGGACTGGGGGACAGACTTGTCCCGATATTTTTATCCCCTTTCCCCACTGGGGGGGGGGGGGCTCTGGAATTTGTGTGCTGCAGAGGGCACAGCTGATCCTGGGAACCAGAATGATAATGACGATAAGAGCAGCTGCTATTTATTGATTGATCTATTACCTGCTGTTTGTCTGTTACCCACCTGGTTGCAAAGTACCAGGATGGGGCCGTCAAATAATTTGTTGCTAATTCTCAGGACTCCCTCGCAGTGGGGAAGGAATCTGGATCCCAGTGTGACCTCAGAGATGGAGAAAAGCAGAGCCCTGAACTCTTTGAAGACTCTCTCTTGCCTGGGCCGCCCATTCCCCGTGCAGGTGGCAGTGGGAGGAGGCCTGGCTTGAAGCCCCAAAGCAGAATGCTGTGTGCCATTCGGCAGGACGCTCGACGTCGCTAAGCCACGGATTCCTCATCCACCAAATGGACAGAGGGTCCCAGCCCTGGCCACTTCACCGCGCTGTTAGTTAGGGGGTCCCCTGGGGGCTTGTGAAGTGTTCTTTGAATGGAAGCCGCTGCTGATAGATTACTTGGGGGCTTTGTGCTACCCTATGTGTAGGGGAAATCAAGGGGAAGACCTCGGTGTGCGAGGGTGGCGGGCAAGGGGTAGCCGGGCTCACAGTGACTGAGTGGCGGCTCCTCTCTCTCTGGGCTGCCTGTCTTTCCCCTGGCATCCCTGATGTAGCCGCCACCGGGGGCTGATGGAGCATGACTTTGGGGCCAGGAGAGACCTGGGTTTGAGTTCTGGCTCCGCTGAGGACCAGCTGTGAGACCCCGGGTAAGTCACCTATGTGTCACATGCAGAAAGTGATATCCTCTCACTGCGGGCGGCATGGTACCATGCTTCCACGTGCCTCGTATACCGTAAGCACTCCATGAACGCTAACTGCCTCCTTTTCGTGTGAAACCTTGTGTATTTTCTTTTCCAGCATGGCCGTTCATGGGTCTTTCGGAGACAGAGAGAGGCAACTGAGAATAATCAACAAATTTTAGATCCTGTGACGGTCGGTTTTATGCGTCAACTTGCCTGAGGCCCAGTCCTCAGGTATTGGGATGTTGCTGTGAACGTGGGTTTTTTCATTTATTTGTTTGCTCGTATTTGGGTATGATTAACATTTAAATTGATGGCCTTACAACGAAGCGGATTATCCTCTGTAACATGGGTGGGCCCTGTCCAATCAGTTGAAGGCTTGTTTAGAACAAAGCGTGAGCTCCCCTGAGCAAGAAGGAATCCTCCCAGCAGGTGGTCTTTGGACTCTTCCCCTGGATTCCTAGCCTGCCAGCCTGCAGATTTTCTATATCAGCCTCCATAATTGTGTGAGCCAATTCCTTCCAACAAGCTTCCCTCTCTCCCTTTTCTCTCTCTCTCTTTCTCTCTCGATCTCTCCCCCCCCCCATCCTGCCCTCTCTCTGTCTCCTTCTGTACACACACACACACACACACACACGTCCCGTTAGTTCTGTTTCTCTGGAGAACCCACCACAGACCCCCACCCCCCAAGTCAAACCTCTGTGCTGTCTGGCCCCCTCCGTCTGAAGAATCAGCCTTGAAAGCGATTTGGGGGCCTGGACGCCTCAGGAGGCAGGTGAAGGACTCAGCATGAGTACCTCAGAGCTGCTTTGCTGAGCCGCAAGCTCTGGTTCATGATAATGAGAAGCGGACCGTGAAGCAGGAGGCATCATGGGATTTCCCCAATTTGTCTGAATAATGAAGTGTTGCCCTTTGCCTGCATGGCTGACTATGAACAAAATATGTGTTCTGTGCTCTATCCACCATTTGGGGCAGAAGAGAAAAAAAACATTTGGATTTTTTTTATGAATGGTCTCGTGAAAACGTGTGCTGTGTTCATCGACGTCTTCCCTATCCTAGAGCCTTGCCAATTACCGAAAGTTATGTTCTCCCCATGCTCGTTACAGTTGTTGCGGGTGCTCAGACATGAACTTTCCAGGCTTTTACATTCTGACTTTCTCCTTATGACAGGTTTCTCAACCTCGGCGCTCTTGACGTTTGGGGCCAGACAATTCTTTGTTGTTTGGGGCTGTCCTTTGCATTCTGCGATGTTTCCCTGCGTCCCGGGCCTCTAACTGGGGCTCACTCACCCCATTAGTCACAGTAGACCCCGTGCCTAAGGTTAGGGGCCTACAAAACTGGCTTCATCTTAACTGAATTTTAAAATCAGAAGAAAAAAAATGAATATAACAATAATGAGCATGTAACAATGATTCCAATGTCAGTTCTATTCCTCTTCACACCAACTCAGCTTTTTAAGTAATGTTTTTAAATGTTGAGTTTTGAGAGAGGGCGTGGGAGCGGGGAAAGAGCAGAGAGAGAGGGGAACAGAGGATCCGGGCTCTACGCCGACAGCAGAGAGCCTGATGCGGGTGTTGAACTCACGCGATCATGACCTGAGCTGAAGTCAGACGCTTTAGCTGACGGAGCCGCCCAGGTGCCCTGCCCACCAACTGAGTTTTAAGCTATATTAAAAAAAAAACAAACAACTTTTTTTGGAGGAAGGGGCACATGATGATGGAAGTAGGGTGCAGGGAAATCTTGATGCATAGCGATGCCTGTATGCATCGCCTCCCGCCCCCCAAAATGTCTCCAGACATTAGCAGGTGTTGGCAGGTCGGGGGGGGGGGGGGGGGGACGTCCTGCAGAATCAGTCGGTTGGGAATGCCCGCTTTACGCTCTGCTATGTCATATCAATAGTAATTGCTTAGTCAGTCAACAAGCATTCAGAGAGCCCTCCTGGGTCCTGGGTGCTTGCTCTGAGGATGGGAAGAAGCATAGAAGGCTAAGATAGTCTTCCTGCCCTGGGCGGCGTCGGGGGTGGCCAAAGAACCAGGGGAGGTGGGCAAGTGGGTTAAGAAGGTGCAGGGACACATCAGTCCCGTTGCTACAGAGGAAAAGGCCTTGGCTGGTTCAGGGGGTCAGGAGGGACTCTCAGACGTGGGCCTTCTGAACGGGGGCTTGGAAGGTGAGCGGACGTTTTTCAGGTTAGGGCGAGAGAGCCAACCAACAAGCCCGCAGGGGTGAGACGGCACCCCGGGGTCTGTTTCTGGGGCCACTGCGAAGTTTGAAGGGCCAGACATAGGGCCCTTTGTAATAAGTGTAGAATAGGAGCATATTTAGTTCCCTGGAATCCCAGGAATATTAATTTCTTCTCGAATCTCCTGAAAGATTCATTTCTTCTGTTGGCACCAACAATAACATACGGCGTGAAATACCACCGGCCCTGACACCATGTCCAGCCCCGTGAAGTCCAATTAGAAAATTACCGTCGATTTCAGATTTATCAGATTCGAGTTTTGACTTGTGTCCAGAGGAGAACAGGGGCATGGTGTTATTACAGGCTTGTATTTCACCTTCTGGAGGAAGGAAAGGAAAGACACACGTCGTTTTGATGGGATCCAGAGCCAGCTCGGAAAGAGGCGCCCTATTTTATAACGGAGCTGCTGTCTAGAAATAGTCCTGCCCTGTGGATGCTGGTTAGTTTCTGGGCCCGTCATGCCAGCCACGTGAAACAGAGTGCGGTCTCTGGGCCGACACCAGCTTTTCCAGGGCGAGGGGATCTGCCCGGGGTAAGAGTCAATGCTGTGGCACAATGTGTGCTCTCAGACTGGCACGTGGGGGCGGGGGTGGGGGGCAGTGCTTCTGGAACTTTAAAATCAGCCACTGGTCCGGCTTTGCCTAAAAGGATGGGGACTGTCCTTCTCGGTGGACACCTAAAGGTGGCCTGGAAACTTCTCAGCCTTCTTCTCTGACCATTAAGAGCACAGCCGCCCCCTCCCCACGTCTCCTTCCCTTTCTAGGCGCCGCAGTATGGGATAGAAGGATAAGATTTGGGGGGATGAGTCCCTCATGACACCCTGCTGGGGGTGCGTGCGGGGAGAGGCAGCCTGTGTTCCTTCGAGCCCCTCTTCAGCCACTCAAGTCCGCGGCCGTGAGAAAACCGCTTGACTCTGTAGGGTAAGGGTTGGCCAGGCGCTGTTGCACGTGTTTCTCCTGTCTTTGCTCGTTGGCCATCGCAACACCTAGGAGGTGGTGAGGGGCGTAGAGCGAGCCCTCAGGAAACGCTCGCTCTTGGCGGCGTTGTTTTGACTTATCGTTACTGGAGCATCTGAGAAAATAATACGCACGAGGAGCTGAGCCCCGAAGCTGACGCCTCAGAGGTGTTCAGGAAGTAGGAGCTGGTGTTCGTATGTACTGAGCTGGCCTTAGCTCCTGTATTATGATGGAAGGAGGGACTGTGTGTTCTGGCTGAGGGATTTGGGCACCGCAGAAAGGGTGTCATCATTCAGCAGGGAGGGGAGTCCAGCGGCTGTGACCCCTCGAGGAAGGGGACACCTCGGGCCTCCCACTGGAGGCTGGGGCTCCTGAGCCCATGTGCTCTGCCCAAGGTCACACAGTGAATCGTGGAATTGTGGCAGAACTGGGAGCCGACTCGGGGCCACCTTCCCCTGTCCCAGGAGGCCTTGGTTCACGGAGAAAGTTCCGCTGGCCTCACACCCCTGTCCCTCCGGAACCCCTTCCCCCACGGTCTGGTCCGCAAAGGAGATTTGGACGGACGTCCTTTGCATTCTCTCCCCGGCTAGGGGCCGGTGACCGTCACCGGGAGGGCCAGCCCCACGTTCCCAGGTTGCCCGTCCCAAGGTGCCCCGCAGCCCTACCCAGCGTCTCCCAGAGCGCAGAGCCCGGTTGCCTCTGGCACCACCTAAAAAATGAAAATAATTTAATACTTAGCAATGCAGCCCTCATTATCTCTCCGAGCAACACGATCTGTCTACAAACCTGAGAAGTTCAGATTACCGAGTTTCCAGGCCTTTTTACCAACCCTATCCAAAAACAATCCTGGTTTTATAACTCAATAAAAAGGACTCAAGAGCTTTCATGCAGAGCAGAACAGGCGGGAGCTCGCAGGCCCAGGGGCTGACGGGGGAAATGATCAGTCTCCCCAGTTGGGAGGGGGTGGGGGCGGCCGCCGGGCAGGGCCGGGCCCAGAGCCCTTGCTTGTACAGGGAGAAAGCTGTCTGCTTCCGCTCCGTCGTGGGATTTACCCTCCCGGCAGGCTGGAGGGGCAGCAGGGCAGAACCCCCTCCTCTCTGTCCAACCGATGGGGAAACTGAGGCGGGGGGCAGGTGCCAGGCAGGGTTGGGCCTGGTGTTTAGATTTGGGGGGGTGCTCCCCAGCCAGCCGTGCTCCCTGGTGCGAGGCTGCCTATGCCTGGAGGGGGTGCCCTATTCTGGTTCAGGCACTTGGCCTCCCTTCCCGGGCAGTGAGTTCACTGCACTGTTTGTTTTGTGGGTTTTTTTTTTAATGTTTTATTTTTTTTATTGTTGAGAGAAGGAGAGACAGAGCACAAGTGGGAGAGGGGCAGAGAGAGAGAGGGAGACACAGCATCCAAGGCAGGCTCCAGGCTCTGAGCTGTCAGCACAGACCCCGATGCGGGGCTGGAACTCAAAAACTTTGAGACCATGATCTGAGCTGAGGTCGGACGCTTAACTGACTAAGCCACCCAGGTACTCCTGCACTGTTTTCATGGAGTCCCTGGGTCTGGAACGGAGGACAGCCCAGAGCGCCTTGTATCTAGCCCTTGCCCGCTTTTCCCGCAGTCAGATTGCCCTGGCTGGGTTGTGGGCGTGGTTGGATCTCTGAGTAAGAATTTAGTGCCCACCCCTCTGCCCGCCCCCCCCCCCGCAGCCTCAGTTTCCCCAGCGTGTGGGGGAAATACAGCTCTCTACTGCAGGGTGATGTGAGGTATAAATGAAGAGAGGACGCACAGGACTGGGGAAGAGGTCCTCTCCCACACAGTTTTGCGGCGTAGGAACTGGTTCCATCATGTCTGTTTGGTGATTGGGATCCACAACGATTATACCAATTTTGATCCAGTCATTCTACTTGGTGGAATGGGTCCTGGGGGGTAATTTGAGCTAAAGGCAAAGATGTGTGGAGGAGGAAGTAAGTTCAGGACTACCCTGTGTACGGTAGCAAAAACTGGCAAATCGCCAAACATCGGTAGAGGGCAGGTTTAACAAAGGTGCATCCCCCACCCAGTAAAATATGCTGCACCTGTTGAAGAGAATCAGCTAGGTTTCCATGCAGTGACCCAGATTGAAACCTAGTCAAACACACACACACACACACACACACACACACACCGGGTTATGGAACACGATGGAGAGCATTCCTTGATTTTGGTCAAATCTTTTATCATATGCATTGATTTATGTATTTTCTTCATATATACATAAATAAGTCTGGAAATACCAACCAAATTACTAACAGTGTTGGCCTATGGGGAATGTTTGCAATCTACCGAATCCATTTTATAGCGCGTGGTTTTCTTTTTTCAAAAAAACGGAGCCTGGGGCACCTGGGGGGCTCAGTCGGTGGATCGTCCGACTTCGGCTCAGGTCACGATCTCACGGTTCGTGGGTTCGAGCCCCGCATCAGGGTCTGCGCTGATGGCTCAGAGCCTGGAGCCTGCTTCAGATTCTGTGTCGCCTTCTCTCTCCGCCCCTCCCCCGCTCACACTTTGTCTCACTCTGTTTCTCAAAAATAAATAAATGTAAAAAAAAAAAGAAATAGAAACGTAGCCTGCATTAATTTTATCATCAGAACAAAAGTGATTCCAGTTTAGAAAAGGAAAAAAACCAAAAACCTGAGAGAGCACAGAGAAAGCACAAGAATACTTTCGAACACATGTTAGGTGCTCAGTAAATGAAATCCTGTCCACGGGGCCTCTTTTTTAAAAATTTTTTTTTCACATTTATTTATTTTTGAGAGAGAGAGAGACAGAGCGTGAGCAAGGGAGGGGCAGAGAGAGAGGGAGTCACAGAATCCGAAGCAGGCTCCAGGGTCTGAGCCATCAGCACAGACCCTGATGCGGGGCTCGAACCCACGAACCGTGAGATCGTGACCTGAGCGGAAGTCGGACTCTCCACCGACGGAGCCCCCCAGGTGCCCCTCTGTCCACGGGGCATCTTGATACTGTCCCTCCCAAGTAGCACTTTGAAATTTACGTGAGCATTCGTCCCCTACTGAAAGCCCTCAAGTCCAGCAGTAAGTGGCTAAATTAAAATGGAAATATATGGGCCAAGTCAGTCTCATTGAAAGAAAAAAACAGAAAAGAAAAAAACCTGACTATACATGTATATAAAATCCATATTATAACATGCTGGGCTGGAAACCATAAATTGGAAACAGGTGAAGTCACCCTACATGGGCCTATAGATTGCATTTTTAATACATTGCCTTGACATTGGCCGTCTTCTTATAGCATCTGAGGGCGGCAAGGGGATCGCTGGCCTGAGGGAGCAGCGGGCCGCCCCGTGCTCTCGGGCACCTCTGTGTCCTCTTCCTTCAATGCCAACAAGTTAAAAAGGATCTTGTCACCTCCCGCCCACCTTCCCAATCTCCCAAAGCAAATACCAAACAGATGTTCTCAAAGGGTGGAAAAATGAAATGAAAGGCACATTTAGGATTTATAGAGCTGAAAACCAGAAACCAGTGGAAATTAGAACTCTGATGAGCACAAAGCTGGCCACTAATGCCTTTTTTTTTTTCACCATAGCATTTGCAAATTGGCTTTCAGATCCCAAAGCTGCGAGCAGGATATAGGAAAGTGGCCTTAGTTTGCTAAAGTGCTAGGTCTGAGTCAGGCATTCAAAGCCCTTCAGGACCTGGCAGGAACCTACCCGTGCAGACTTATTCCCCTCCCCTGCCCTCCTTGGTCCTTCCACCCTCGAGGACCTCCTCCTTCCCCCCACCCTCCAGCACAGCCCTCCTCCTCCACCTCCTCCCCCAAGTCTCCAACACAGCCTGCCTCGGTCCCGCCCCTTCCCCCAACACTGTGGTCCCTGGTCCCCCCATTCTCCAGCATTCTCATCCTTGATGCACCCCTTTCTCTGAACTAACATTTCCATCCGGGATGCCCAGTGGACTCCATGATGATGATTTATAGATCGGCCCTTATCCAAATCCCTGGTGGCCTCTGTAACGTCGTTCTCTCCATCTAGAATGCTCTCCTCGGTTGTGAAAACGTCTTGCAAACTTCAAGACTCAGAAGAAAGTCATCTCTACCTGTGGGCTCCCCTCCACCCAGGGAAGGACTCCGTCAGCCCTTCCTGCACGACACCGCCTCTGCTGTTCAGGCCTGGCCCCCCGTGGGAGCCTTTCCGAGGCAGGGACTATAGTTATTATCGCTCTGGCAGAGGGTTCCCATAGACATCTTCCCACACAACAGTAGAAAGCACTTCATTGGATGAACGGATGAAATGGGGTCTTTGCCACAGGCTCACCCCATCCTCCTCACCCCCACGAGAGAACATCTTGAGCCCCTCGGGTGGGAGAAATAAAGCAACTTCAGGAGGAAGCAAATTGCCATTCATCACGACCGTCCTGCGACCGCCTGCCCTCTGGGGGCTTCATGGACTTTAATCTCATCGAATTCGTCCATTTCTGTTCTACAGATGTTGAAACAGAGACTCGGAGAGGTGAAGGGCTCTGCGCAAGGTCACCTCCTATCAGGACCCAGGAAACGGGACTTGGGGACCAAGGTGGGGAGAGACTGAGACCAGGGGGTGGGTGTGCCGGAAGCAGACGAGGGCGGTCAGCAGGTCGGTGCTCAGGAAAACGCCCACTGACCGCAGGGTAAATGTTCATTTCAAATTCATTATTGTCTTTGTGAGCAAATGCCTGCTTATCTTCCCACACTAGAATTCCCGGAATCCTTGCATTTGACCTGATTTCCCTCACAATAGCCTGATAACAGTCCAGTGATATTTTCTCCCCCTAAATGCTCGTGAACATAATTAATATTCCATCTCAGACGAAACACCGAAGCGTAGGAGCCTTATTAGTTTCCCAAATAACCCGAGGACTTTGAGCCAGGGTTGAACCTGCGGGGTCTCGCTCCCAACCTGTGCACCTCCCACCGTCCTACCCCGCTTGTGACGCCTTCCAGTTGGGTGACCCCGGGCAGGGACACGTGTGGAAGCCCCAGCCTGGTCCGGCGGGCCACGTGATCCTTCCCTTGGAACTGGAGTCAAGGTAGATGCGGGTTCTGATCTCCCGCCAGGGCCCAGGGCCTTTCAGAGGTCAGTCAGTCGATCTGCAAACGCACGCCCGCTGTGTGCCGGGCCCTGTGCCTGTGCTTGTCTTGGTGTCCCCAGGGCTCACGGGCCACCTACGACTGAGCAAACACGCAAACAAGATTACTGAAGTAGTCGCTAAGGTCCTTCATCCCAAATAACCCAAGCAATGACATGAAAAGGGACCGTCACCCCACAGGTCAGGGATCACAGGGGTGTCACTTTTCATAGACAAGGGGACATCCCGGGTCAGGACCAACGGCACCGCCAGGCAGATTCAAAACCCTTCTTTGCGGGTCTCTGCCCTGCCACTTCTCCTGGCAAGGCTCACATCCGTTGGGGCGCGCCCGGAAAAAGCAGCCCCAGTAGGCACTCCAGGGAAGGGGTCCACCGTGGACTGACCCACAGGTGACGGAGGACAGGAAGCGCAGAGGGGGAGCACTGAGCGGAGCCAGAGGTCAATGTGGGGGGGACAGCTGCCACCATCGCGAGGGTAGACAAGGGGTCTGAAACCAGGAACTTGGAGAGGGGATGCTGGGGGAGCTGGGGGAGGGACCTCTGAGATGGGAAAGAGGGGAGGCTGACTGCAGAGTTGGGCCATTGTGTGTCGGGGGGAGCTCGGGGCCAGCAGGGCAGAGGCCACACCCCTCAATGCCACCCCCCATCCTCTCTTGCCTTAGTGCCTTTCTTGGTGGAGCCCACAAGAAGCCACTGCCAGCCGGGTCACCTGCACACCCAGTCCCAGCATCCCTGACCTCAGTGTGGACAGATGGATAGAAAGAAGTAGGCTTCCACTTCTGGAAGTTTCCTTAAATTAACATCTCTGAACCCCATCCACGAACTGGCCTACTGCTGGTCCTACAGTTGCTTTGGGCGCTCCCTTCTTTTCCCTTCCCTTTCCCCTTCCCTTCCCTCCTCCCTTCTCCTCCCCTCCCTTCCCCCTTTGCTTCTCTTTTCCTCCCTTCCATTCCCTCCTCCCTTCCCTCTCTCCTTCTTCCTCCCCTCCCCTTCCTTTCACTTCCCTCTTCCTTTTCTCCTTTCCTTCTCTTCCACTTCCTCTTCCCTTCTCTTCGCCCTTCCCTTCCCTTCCCTTCCATCCCCTTCCCTTCCCTTCCCTTCCCTTCCCTTCCATCCCCTTCCCTGCCCTTCCCTCCCCTTCCCTTCCCTTCCATCCCCTTCCCTTCCCTTCCATCCCCTCCCCTCCCCTCCCATCCCCTTCCCTTCCCTTCCGTTCCATCCCCTTCTCTTCCATCCCCTTCCCTTCCCTTCCCTTCCCTTCCCTTCCCTTCTTTTCCCTCCCCTCACATCCCCTTCCCTTCCCTCCCCCCCCTCCTGTCCCCTTCCCTTCCCTTTCCTCCCTTCCCATCCCCTTCCCTTCCCTTCCATCTCCTTCCCTTCCCTTCCATCCCCTCCCCTCCCCTCCCATCCTCTTCCCTTCCCTTCCCCCCTCCCGTCCCCTTCCCTTCCCTTTCCTCCCTTCCCATCCCCTTCCCTTCCCTTCCATCTCCTTCCCTTCCCTTCCATCCCCTCCCCTCCCCTCCCATCCCCTTCCCTTCCCTTCCGTTCCATCCCCTTCTCTTCCATCCCCTTCCCTTCCCTTCCCTTCCCTTTCCTTCCCTTCCCTTCCCTTCCCTTCTTTTCCCTCCCCTCACATCCCCTTCCCTTCCCTTCCCCCACTCCCGTCCCCTTCCCTTCCCTTTCCTCCCTTCCCATCCCCTTCCCTTCCCTTCCCTCCCCTTCCCTTCCTTCTTCTCTTCCTTCTTCCTTTTCCTCTTCCCTCTTCCCCTCCCCTCCCTTCCCTCCTCCCTTCCCTCCCCATCTCTTTTCTCATTTGGAAAGTGCTCAAGTAAAGTACCAGGCTGCAGGACTCTAGAGCCATAAAACAGGGCAAGGATGCGGTGGCACCTCCACAGCCCACTCCTTAAGCCACTCCCCTGCTTTCGTTTTACTCATAGCCAAATTCCAGTGAGCCAGTTGAAAACTCTTGTGTAATGTCCTCTCTCCCTACTAGAATCTGAGCTACAGAAGGACAGGGATTTCCATTTGTGTCCTTCTCTTGCGAATAAGAACAGGGCCCAGCTTGGAGCGCCTGGGTGGCTCAGTCGATTATGCTTCGGACTTCGGCTCAGGTCATGATCTCGCGGTCCGTGAGTTCGAGCCCCGCGTCGGGCTCTGTGCGGACAGCTCGGAGCCTGGAGCCTGTTTCAGATTCTGTGTCTCCCTCTCTCTCTGGCCCTCCCCTGTTCATGCTCTCTGTCTCAAAACTAAATAAACGTTAAAAAAAAAAATTTTAAAGAACAGGGCCCAGCCAGAACTTAAGTCTCATCCTTCCCACTTCCCCTCCCTCCCTCCCTCCCTCCTTCCTTCTTTCCTGGAATATGTACCATTTAAAGCCCTGGAAACTAAGGACATGTTACCCTTCAGTTACCAATCATCTTGCTTGTCACCTCCGTGACCTCGGAGGTGGGGTCTGACTCTTCCCTTGGGGTCAGGCCATCTGGGGTCGGTCGGTCCCAGCCCACCAGAAAGCAGCGGTGTCCTCTGTGGATAATTTATTCACTCTTCCGTCCATTTGTCCCACAAACCTTCTGTTAGGCTGTGTGTCCAGGACTTTGCTCAAGACTGAGGTAAATAGACCCATGCCTTCGTTTACTTTAGAGCCAATTTATTTAACATCAGCTATGTAACTCACTTAAAATCTCTGAGCCTAAGGTTACCTGTCTGGGAACCGGGCATAACAATCCCAGCTGTCAAGGTTACCGTGGAGAAAGCCACTGAAGCAGGTGACGGGCACACCCCCACTGCCAAGGGCAGCGGCCGTGAGCGGGCGGTGGGTTTCTGCAGCGCGAAGAGGGATGCAATTAATCAGTCATCTGACAAAGCTTGCCAAGCACCTGCTCTGTGCTCAACCCTTCTGAGTGCTCTCCTGGTATGAACTCATCTAACCTGTAACAGCCCCGGGAAGTAGAGGTACTGCTGTGATGCCCTTTTTCCGGGGGAGGAAACCAAGGACAAGTTGAAGATACGCAATTTTCTCAAGGTCACACAACCAGCGGAGGGCAGGATTCCAACCTGCCACCGGACTCTGGAGCTCTGCTCTTGACCATGATGATATGAGGCGGGGGGGGCAGGAGGAACAGGGACCCAACATTTCTGTATGGCAGGAACTGGGGGAGGCGCAGTGGGGCTGGAAGAGTGTTGTATGGGTGTGAGGAAGGTGGTTTGCAGGGGCTCAGCCCTTTCTTTGCATAATTAAAAAAAGTCCACATCCAAGAGTGGAGGGGAGACCCTGGCCACCTCTTACCACCCACCTCTCCTCCCCCCAGGGTGTAAATGCACCTGGAAGGTCTGGAGGGAGGGTGGTTGTGGGGAGCCCTGTGGAGGGGTCTCAGCACCCTACCACGCAGGGGGTCTGCCGACCAGTGGCACCAGCCTCACCTCGGAGCTTGTGGAGAATGCAGAATCTCAGGCCCCATCCCGCCGCGCCCCGGTGTGAGGGTGACGGTCCCAGAGCGTGAGCACCTGCGGAGGGTGGGGGTGGTGTCTAAAGTCAAGTTGGGAGAAGAAGGTCTCAGGTGGAAGAGGCCTTCCTTGACCACCTTCTTCAAGGCCCATCCCCTTTTATTTCCTTCTTTCTACTTCTTGGGCCCACACTCATTGCACACACATACACACACACGATACTAGTGGGGGGCAGGGCAGTTGAAGACTTTGTATGGCGTGGACTCCCCAGCTTTCAACAGTGCGAAATATGATGCAACCTTCGGTTTTAAATGCAAAATTTGCAGAACGTCGGACATCTCCTCTCTGAGTCTGGTCTGTCCTGGGCGGGGGCCCTGGTGATTGGCTGAGCCCAGAAATTTGGATGTAAGCAGAAGAAAACACGGGTGGAATGTAGCTGCCCTGGGGCTGCTCAACACGGAACCACAGGGTAAAGGGGGAACAAAGAGTGACAAGCCCCTCCGAGGTTGGGCAGAGGTCTAGTCACACTCTAGTTAGAAGCAGGGAAGCCTTCACGAGCTTGAGCTCTGTACTAGGCTCTGCCACCCCCTTGCTGCGTGATCCGGGACGACCTGCTTAACCTCTCTGAGCCTCATTTGTATAATCTGCAAAATGGGGAGAATAACATCTGCCTCCTACTCATCTCTCGTGACAAATTTTGGCTCACTCCTCCCTCCCCACGCAGAACCTCACCTCCTGGAAAGCAGGGACCAGAACCTTTTTGTATTTCTCTTTTGTTTCTCTTTCTATTCGGCCTCGGTTTCAGGCAGGCTCTGTTCGCTTCAGTTCCGTTGCCTTCATCCAGCCGCCCCTGGTGGAAGCCTGCCGTGGGGTGGGCCCGGCACAGGGACCGGGAAGGCGGAGAAGAGGGGAACTGGATCTTGGTCCCAGGGAGGAAGCAGTAGGTGGAGGAGGCGTCTCGGAGGTGGTCACTTCCATACAATAATACAGGGAGGGTTACAGCTGTGTAGCTGTTTGAGACCCCACAGTGAGGTCAAGGAGGACTTCCTGGAGGAGGTGACCCTTGCAAGATGAGGAACGGTTGGGCAGGGGAAGAGGGACCAACGTTGTTGACGATGACGGTGGTCGCTGGTAAGAGCCAGCACTTAGTATATGATGTGCCAGGCAGCCACACCAGCATTTCCTGAGGGCGGTCTTCTGCAAGTGCCTATGAGGTAGGCATTATTTCATCTCCATTTATAGATGAGGAGACTGAGGCACAGAGAGGTTAAATAACTTCCCCAGGATCACATAGCTCAGTAAAGCAACCACAGGTATCATTTACTGGATGTTTTTTTTAATCTTTTTTCTAAAAAATGGTTATTTATTTTTTTAAAAAAATTTGTTTAAGTTTATTTATTTCGAGAGACAGAGAGGGTGAGGGGGGAGAGGCAGAGAGACAGGGAGAGAGAGAATCCCAAGCAGGCTCCGCGCTGTCACCAGTGAAGTCCGATGCGGGGCTGGAACTCACAAACCGTGAGATCACGGCCTGAGCCAAAACCAAGAGTCGGATGCCTAACCAACTGAGCCACTCGGGTGCCCCTAAAAATGTTTTATTTTTTTTTTTTATTTTTTTTAACGTTTATTTATTTTTGAGACAGAGAGAGACAGAGCATGAACGGGGGAGGGTCAGAGAGAGAGGGAGACATGAAATTCGAAGCAGGCTCCAGGCTCTGAGCTGTCAGCACAGAGCCCAATGCGGGGCTCGAACTCACGGACCGCGAGATCATGACCTGAGCCGAAGTTGGACACTCAACCGACTGAGCCACCCAGGCGCCCCAATGTTTTATTTTTGAGAGAGAGAGAGAGAGAGAGAGAACGGGGGAAGGGCAGAGAAAGAGAGAGGGACAGAGGATCTGAAGCAGGCTCCGGGCTGTCAGCACAGAGCCCGATGCGGGGCTTGAACCCACGAACCATGAGATCATGACCTGAGCCAAAGTTGGACGCTTCACCGTCTGAGCCACCCGGGCGCCCCTACCTGATTTTCTTTTTTTTTTACACCAATTACACAGTTAACTATTTTTCAACTCACATCATTTACCATTTTTCACCGATCCTGTCAGGTAGACGCATCGTTTTTTGGTTCTGCATGATTCTGATTTTACAAGTTGGGAAAATGCGACTGAAAGGGCCAGCACGTCCACTGTCGCCCAGCCAAGGAGCCGGGAGGGCAGGACTGGAACCCGGGGCCTGCCGCCCAGAGCCTTGCGTCAGTCCCTCTGCTCTCCTGCATTTGAACCCCCGGCTCTGTGCCAGGCGCTCTCCCTGGAACCTGACACGTAGCAGCCACGGGGCAGGGGCGCGTGTTTCAGAACGATTCACGAAGCGGCCACTGAGGGAGGGGGAGGGGGTAAGCGGAGAGCAGAGTCCCTCCCTTGCCCTCTCCCCTGCACCCCCACCTCCAGAGGAGTTTCCAGCGTCCCAGTTAGTGCCGGGAGCCCTTCGCACACCCTTCCCGCTCTCCTGCTTCTTCTTCCTGCTGGTGTTTCATCCGGGCGCTCCTGGAGAGCGGCACCTGCGTGTTTCACAAGCCAAACGTTGGACAGAAGCCTCTAAACGTCTGGAGGAGCGCAACGAGGGGTGCACGCAGGTAATGAAGCTGAAAGCTCGCAGAGTCCGTGGCCTTCGGGGCTTGATTAGCGGGGACTGGCACTTTGCTGCAGAATTGGCAAATGAAATGCTTCTTGGAACTAACACGGGGCGAATTTGTAAAACTTGGGAACGCTCGGTCTTGAAAAGCTGGCCTTCCCCAGTCTGGCAGGGACCCAGACAGACAGGGCCCCTGGAAGCTTGCTGACCCCTCGCGGGGTCTGCTGGGAAGGAATGGGAAGACTTGGAAGACGGAGGTTCCAGTCTGGGCGCTGGCACGTCTTTGCTGTGATATTTCGGCCAAACTTCCTACCCTCTCCGAGCCTCAGCTTCCTCATCTGTAAAAGGGACGCGTGTCCTGGGTGGCTCAGTCGGTTAAGCGCCTGGCTTCGGCTCAGGTCGTGATGTCCGGATTCTTGGGTTCGAGCCCCGCGTCGGGCTGTGTGCTGCCAGCTCGGAGCCCGGAGCCTGCTTCGGATTCTGTGTCTCCTCCTCTCCCTGCCCCTCCCCCACTCGCGCGCTCTCTCTCTCTCTCTCTCTCTCTCTCAAAAATAAAATAAACAGAAAAAATAATTAAAAAAAAAAAAGCTGGATGTCTCCTACCTCATGGCATCGTGGGAGGATAAATGAAATATTGCTCATAAATCTCGTGGGATCGTCAGCTCTGGTTCTCTTCATTCTGTTTTTTGCCTGCCTGCATCCCTCCCAAGCCCCGCCGCCCTCCACCTCTGTTCCCTGTTGTTCTGTGCCTGGAACGTTGCCCCCGCGGACTACATTACCCAGCTTCCCTTGCTCTGTGGCTTCAGCCATAGAGAGGCTCCGGTCGGGGCTCGGGGGCGGGGCCACAGAAAGAGGCCGGGGGTGTTTCTCCTCTACTCCTTCCTGGCTTCAGTGCTGGCCTTCAGATGGCATCTGAGTCCCTCGAGAGCTGCCGCTGCCACCGGGCAGCCCTCCAGGGGGCTCTGGCCCTCCCTGGGCTCCCGCCGCAAGAGATGGGGATGTGTCCCCTTGCGCTGGTCCCCATGTCTTCCCCACGCTCTGCGACTCGATCCCAGAATTCCAGCCGTGGCCCGTGCTGTGTCCTCCAGGCGTCTCGTTATCGTGTTCTCAGTAATGTCAGGTTTAATTTTTCTGTCACCAACAGCCTACGTGCGACCCGAGATGAGCCCCTTCTGCTGTTCCACACTCCTCAGTGTCCGTGGCCAGAGACTGTCTGCTCTCCCCTCCGCAGGATAAAAAGGAGGTAAACAGTCTGGCCTCTTGCCAGCTTCGGGAGGGGGAGTAGCTTAACCAGCGGTGACTTTGGGATGGGAAACCTAGGGGTGGAATCCGACCCCTCCTTCTGGGAGAAAAGAGGCCTGCGGTTGTGGGGTTGGATTAACTCTGCGCACGAAATCTCAGGGACTCTGGTTTTTGGCCGCAGATCTGAGCTCTGCTTCCTAATCAGCTGTTGTAATGAAGCGGACGCCTCAGTCTACGGTTCCGAGGTCCCTGCTGCTTCCAGCCTCAGGAGGGCAGCGGTCACTGGCCCCACAGCCCCCAACACCTTTCCAAGACCAGTCTGTTCCTCTACAAATAACAGGGGCGCTACCGAGGGCTCACCAAACTGGAAAGTTCTGCAAGTCTGTGAATGCTGGAGCCCATGTTGGAGTGTGGGAACCTGGGGGTTTCGATCCCGTCTTCCCGGTGAGCCCTCAAAGCTGGCGACCAGGTTTGTTCATCCTGAGATTAATGGGCCCTCCCCCCAGCTCCCAGCCCGGTGCTCCTTATGCAGCTGGTGCTTGATAAACGCATGCTGAGGACTTGGTCCCCGGGGCAGTTCACGTCCTGCAGAAGGTCGTTGCTGAGGTGGGTTTGGGGTGTCCCGGGATTCACTGTAGGTAAAGCCCGTGAGGGAGAGGAGGTGGGAGCATCAGGGAGAGAGAGTCTTTGACCCCAGTGAGCTTCCGGCAAAGTCTCGGCCAGCCCAGTGGAGAACTCCAGAGCAAAGATTGCTTGCTGAGGATGCGTGCTAAGGACACGAATAGCCCGGCCCTACCGCCCCTGTAGAGACCAGCTATTGACAGCAGCCTGGCCCGGAAATGCCTGGTCCTGGCTCGAAGGCCACGCTGGAGCCGGATGGCTCCGTCGGCAGAAGGCTGGCAGCTCAGTGCTCGCCCTGACGATGAGCTCCACGTTCCTTCTCCAAGAGAGACCTGAGCGGCTCGTCCCCACCAATGGTCACTGGGCCGTCTGCTTAATGGCAACTAAAGGAGACATACAGGTTGCAGGCCTCTGAGGCGACCGTGGTCCACTGGCCACGATAAGTCCAGACCATCCGTAGTGTTCTGACCCCGGATTGGGATAACGCCTGCCTGTTTACAGATGCAAAGACTGAGGCCCAGAGAGGGTAGGCACTAGACCCAGCTCACACAGCAGGAGGTAGGGGAGCCAGCGAGGAGTTAGGAGACTTGACTCCCATCCCAGCGCTGTTTCTGAAACCCATATCTCTTGTCAGTGTGCTTCTGGTGGGCAGACGTCATTCCCCTGTCGGCAGAGGACATTCTGGCTGGAGAGGGGCTCACGCTGACACCAACTGCTTGGGTGATGGAGGAGGGACACCGGGCCGTCTGCCGACTTCAGTCACGTGCCACCGAGTCCACGAACGCCAAGTCCTGATCCGCTGCCTCTGGTTGTGGAGCCTGGGTCGCCCTTCCTCAGTCTCCCCATCTGTAAAATGGGTAGACCAGCAGTGCCCCTCCGTCGGATGGTGGGGATTAACTGAGGCAATATTTGCGAAGAACCCAGGGACACGGAAGGGGGCACTCTGCCTCTATTTACCAGATAAAACAAAAGGTAGCCTCAGCTGGAGGAGAGACCAGACCCAGACCCAGAGAGTGAGTCACCCAGAGTTAGGGTACCTTTCACACAATCCAGGACCCCGCCCCGGTCCTGGCTGGGGAAGAGCGAGGGTCCCCTTCCCGTCCAGCCTCAGCGTCATGAGACCCGAGTTCGTGTTTGGATTACAGACGTGCGAGGAATCTGGTCAACCGAGTGGTGCTGGTCATCAGGCTCAGTGCTACAGGGCAGCTGGTGTGGCCACCGCAGGACACACACCTGTGGACCCAGCCTTGGGTCTCCCCCTCATCTGGGTCACGCAGCTTGAACAGAGCTGGGGACGGAGCAGGATTTGCTCACCTTGCATGGCCTGCAGGAGTCACGCTTGGGCGCAAGCCATAGCTGCGGGGTGCCTGAACTATTGTTTACTTGACTTAAAATTAAATTTAAATTAAATACGCCAAAAATGTTAAATCTGCAGTTACTAATAATTTTTCTTAACTCAATCCTCATTTTACTTGAATACATTTCCTTGAGAGGAAACTGTATATATAGACACAAAACCGCACCCCTTGTGAGAAGCGGAAAGTCATCTTAGAAATACGCAAAATGAGGGGCGCCTGGGTGGCGCAGTCGGTTAAGCGTCCGACTTCAGCCAGGTCACGATCTCGCGGTCCGTGAGTTCGAGCCCCACGTCGGGCTCTGGGCTGATGGCTCAGAGCCTGGAGCCTGTTTCCGATTCTGTGTCTCCCTCTCTCTCTGCCCCTCCCCCGTTCATGCTCTGTCTCTCTCTGTCCCAAAAATAAATAAACGTTGAAAAAAAAATTAAAAAAAAAAAAAGAAATACGCAAAATGAGGGGCGCCGGGGGTGGCTCAGTTGGTTAAGCGTCCAGCTTCGGCTCAGGTCGTGATCTGGCGGTTCGTGAGTTCGAGCCCGGCCTCGGGCTCTGTGCTGGCAGCTCAGAGCCTGGAGCCTGCTTCAGATTCTGTGTCTCCCTCTCCCTGTCTCTCCCCTGCTCACGCCCTGTCTCTCAAAAAGAAGTAAACATTAAAAAAAGAGAGAAAAGCAAAACGAAAAGCAGGACGTATTCCTCTAGCTGCATACTTTTGTCTTTTGTCTGCTAAAGGATGTGACCCTGAGATGAGCTTTCTTTCCACCGTAAAACAAGGAAGATAGGTGTTAGGCGTTAAATGCGTTAGGACCCGAGCCTTTCTTCTCGACATGATCAGCAAGGCCCAGAAAGAAGTGTAAAGGCGGTAACTTTCCCACTGGGTGATTCTTCCTCCAGGCGGTGAGTGTCGGGTGGGGGTGGGGGCGCTGGCACATGGCTGGCACACTCCCGCTTCTGGGCAACTCTGCTCTGGACAGACAGAGGTAGCTACGTACCTGGGGCATTTCTTTCGCAAAGGGGAATCTTCAACAGGAGACCGTGGACATCAGCTGCGACAGTGCCCCAACTCTGGAGCGGTCACAGACACACAGGTATGGTGCTGGGCAAGTCAGTTTCTCACCTGGACGCACCTGAGGTCCCTCTAGCCATGGCCCAAGCATTCCAACGGGGACCGCTATAGCTTGGTGGTGGGAGCACACGTCTGGGGGCAGAGGAGACCCAGATAGCTTTGACCCCTACTCTGTTTCTTATTAGCCGTGTGGCCTTGGTTAAGTCACCCATTGTGTCGGAGTCTCATTTCTTCCCGCGGAGACGACGGTACCTACTTCAGAAGGTGGGTGTCAGAACAGAGAGAGCAATCGTGCTGGCCACGTAGCACAGGGCGGACCACTAACGCGTGCGTGTTCAACGGACACGCAAAGGAGCACAAATCCTACGGGTTCTCTAGCGCGCTGGGACTCGGCAATCCTCGTGGGGCGTGTCGACCCCGTTATACAGATGAGGAAGCTGAGACCAGAGAGTTAGGGTGCTCTACCCCAGGTCACACCAAGGGCGGAAGCCAGTGTGGAAACTCTCCGGGGCCCTTGGCTGCCATCTTCTTCCCATGATGCCCCACAGCTTCCCGCGTTCCAGTCTGCTGCACTTGGGCCTGGTTTTTATGGCCCAGGTTTTGTATTTTCCTTTTTTAGAGGCTCTGGGAAAATCTCGGTCTTTCCGCTGACTTGGAAGCCATAATTACCGTATTAACCGGAGAAGACTTTGGGTTTACTGGAGCACATAAAAAGCAGACGCAGGCCCTGGCCAGGAGGGCCTGGGGACAAACAAAAAAGGCCCCCTTTCGCTTGGAGACTAACTGAGCTCTTGGTTCAGGCACCTAAGAGGGGAATAAATATCGATCCTGCAAATCTGAGGTTAGGACCGGTGCTCACGGTCGTTCGGGCTCTTGGGAAGACGTAAAGAGCCTTAAATACAATGCTTGGCTCAGTCTGAGAGCGGTAATCTAGCTCTCCACTACCCCTTCCATGAGGCCAGAAATACCAGGACCCCAATACCGGGTACTCACTAGCCTTGTGCCAGGAGAGTACACGAATGCTCCATTTATCAAAGGAAATGGTCCAGTTCCCCCAGGTTTGTAGCCTGAACTGGAATAACTGTTTGGCTGAGCACAGGGGAGGAGGGACATGAAAATTTAATGAGCACCTACTCTGTGCTAGGTACTGTACGGGGGCAAAGTCATTTCTCTTTGTCGTCAAAATAGACAGCAGGGTATGACTTATGGCTTTGTGCAAATGAGAGGCTCGGCTACCGGGGTGAGTTCCTTGCCCCGGATCCCACAGCTGGGAAGGGAGTGGGAAATGTTGGGAGAATCATGTGTATCTCACTCTTTCTCCCCAGGAGGGGCCTATTATCATGGGGAGGCAGTTCTTCCTGAAACTCGCTGGCCTGGCTGGGGTCGGAGGGGGGGGGGGGGGTGGTCGTTGGTGAATGTGGATTCTGCAGCAGGCCCGGGGGAGGGCTCTGTGATTAGCCTCACACGTTGTTTGCGCCTTTCCAAGGCTCAAAGGGGGAAAGACAGGTATTTTCCCTTCGCCCCCCCCCCCACTCCCAGTTTAAACTGGTTTTGTTGCTAACTGTGAAGCTGGCCCTGTCTGGGCACCTCATTTGCTGCTGAATTGGAAATAGCTGGAGTCTCAACAGCGATGGGAAGTGGAAAAGGGAGAAAGATAATGCTGGAATTTTTACTGGGGGAAGGGTTCTCCAGATCCATCCATCTATCCATCTATCCATCCAAAAAAAGCTGGAGTGGAAGCTTTCACCGCTGTCATCTGGGAGCCCTGGGAGCCATCCCAGGCTCTGCCACTTACCTGCGATGTGATATTGGGCGGGCAGTGTGAGCCCCTGAGCCTCTGTTTCTACACCTGCAACGCAGAGCGGACAATATCTCCATCACGAGAGTGTTAAGTGGCATTCACGGGAAGAGGCTCATTGAGTAGCCGGTATGGTGGTGGTGACCCCGTTGGCTCTCAGTAAATGCTGATTTCCAGCACCTTCCTTGTCAAGCGAATGGCGCTTAGTCCTTCTTCTTCCTTCCATTCCTTCTTGCTCGACATAGTGCTACACCCTCCTCAGGGACCCAGCAGGGAACAGGAGTTAGTGGGACTTCTGCCCTCATGGAGCTAACGGTCTAGTTTTGAACAAAAACGCGCGACTGAGATTGTACGTGGGTCTTTCTGACGTACGGAGCCCAAATGGCTCTGTCAGCGATGTGTCGACTTAAAAAAAAAAAAATAGACCTTATATTTTTAGAGCACATTTAGAGCAAAAGTGAGCAGAAAGTAGAGAGAGTTCCCATGTGCCCCCAGCCACCACACACACACACACACAGCCTCCCCCGTGATCAACATCCCCCAGGACACAACGTCATCATCCAAAGCCCATACTCTGCATCAGGGCTCACCCTTGACGCTGCGTATCAGATGGGTTTGGACAAACGGACAGTGACACGTGCTCACCCTTCTAGGATCCTCCCCAAAGGTTTGGCTGCCCCAACACTCCTGTCTGCTACACCTGTGCATCCTACCCTACCCCTAACCCTGGCAGCCGTCGATCTGTTTGCTGTCGCCCTAGTGTTGCCTTTTCTGAAACGTCATCTGGTTGGAATCCTGTCCCTTTCAGTATGTCCCTTTCTGAGATTGGCTTCTCTCACTTAGAGATGCGCGTGTCAGTTCCCTCCACGTCATCTCATAGTCTGAAAGCTCATTTTCTTTTTAGCCCTGAATAATAGTCCGTTGTCTGGGTGCACCCCGGTTTATTCGTCCGTCACCCACTGAAGGACGTCTCGGTTGCCTCCAGGTTTCGGCAATTATGACTAAGCCGCCATAAACATCCGTGAGTGGCTTTTGGTGCGAACGGAAGTTTTCAGCGCGTTGGCTTTTTTCTCAATTAACTGCCAACATTTACAAGTCGAGATATCTCACTTTAAAAACAAACACTCAACCGGGGCTTCCAGCTTTTCTTGGAAATCCAAAGATCGGGTGTCTCCTTGCACAGAGCAGCAAGCGGGGGGTGGGGGTGGGAGTGGGGGTGGCGGGGGTGGGGGGTGAGTGTGGGTGGGGGGATGCCCCCCATGGGGTCGGAGATCTCCGGCTCTCTGCTGCCCTCTCCCAGCCCTCCCTGCCCCTTTGCTCCTTGCCTGATGTCTCTAGGCGTGTGAATTTGAGATCCTTGCAGGGGACGATGCGTGCCTTACCCTACAAATGCCTGTCTTTAAAACTAAACCCTTACATAGTGCTCACGTAGGGCCAGGCACTGTTTAAAGAGCTTTATAAAATATAACTCTTTCAGGGGCGCCTGGGTGGCTCAGTCAGTTGACCGTCTGATTTCAGCTTAGGTCACGCGTCAGAGCCCTGCATCGGGGTCTCCGCTGTCGGCGTGGATCCTGCTTCGGATCCTCTGTCTCCCTCTCTCTCTGCCCCTCCCCTGCTTGTACTCTCTCTCTCTCTCTCTAAAAAATAAACAAACATCTAAAAAAAATTAAAAAAAAATTTAAATCGTTCAGTCTTCGTGGAAATTCTAGGAGGCCAGTACTAAACGGATCCTTACTGTACATATGGGAAACAGAGGCACAGAGAAGTTAAGTAAGTTGTCCAAGCTCACACAGCCAAAAACACGAGAGCCAAGGTTGGAACGCGGACTGCCTGCCTCTTTTTTATGTTTTAATTTTTTTTAATGTTTATTTATTTATCTATTTTTTAGAAAGAGAGAGAGAGAGAGAGAGAGAGCGCGCGCGCGAGTGGGGGAGGGGCAGAGAGAGAGGGAGACACAGAATCGGAAGCAGGTTCCAGGCTCTGAGCTGTCAGCACAGAAGAGCCCGATGCGGGGCTCGAACTCATGAACCGCGAGATCATGACCTGCCCCTTAACCGACTGAGCCTCCCAGGCACCCCCTGACTGTCTGGCTCTCACGTACTAAACTGTGTGTATTCCAGGGGTGGTCTGAGTAGGGGCGGTCCGGGTGAGACAAATGACGATCCAAGAGAAGCCACAGGTCAATGGTGCCAGTAACTGGGAGGCCGGAAAGGGCCGGGGAGCTCGGGAGAGGGAAACTTCACGGCTCTCCAGGCTCTCCATAGTGCCTGGTGTGGATAATCAGCCAGTGCTGGTGGGAGGAAACTTGCAAGGACTGAATACGGCTGATCAAGTCTGGGCAGGCTTCCTGAAGGCGGCAGCATCCACCGGCTGGGCCTTAGCCCAGAGGAGACAGGACCGGGAGACAGATTCTCTTGGACTCTCTCAGACGCGACCAATGGTCACTTCTTGGACCCCTGGTGGCACGATCCTAGTCCACGGGCTGAAATATGGGGCACGCATGCCCTGTGCGTAGAGCAGGCAGATGTTGCCGTGATGAATCTCTGAGCAGAGAAGCTCAGGTGCCCGATCCCCCGTCACAGACGTCACGGGCGGTTAACCCAAAGTGGGCGCCGGGCATGGGGCGTGGTCCGTGAGCCGGCCACGGCCGTGTCGGGAGCCCCAAAGAGCAGCGACTGGTGCAGACATCGGGGAGACCTCTCACTCACCTTGACCTGTCGTGGGCAGGGGATGCCAGACTGTTGCCCTCTGCTAGGAGCCGGTGCTGGAGAGCAGCGAGCCCCATGGGGAACGGGCAGGTCCCTCCCGAGTGGCTACAGGGCCAAGCCCAAAACTCACGTCCTGGGAGGGTAAGGAGGTCACTGGGTTGCCAATTTGGGTGCGAGGTCCCCAGAAACGTTCACTGCCTGCCGAAGGCATCTGTCTCACTGACTCGGGGCCACTGGCATCTCCTCATCTCACGGCGGCATCTTGCCACGACAGTTGACATTGAGTCCTGGCTCCCCAAGGAAACACGCGTGGCTTTGAAAGCCGTTGGGAAAAGCACCGTGGGGCCTGCGAAGGTGGCCACGCACGCAGTCTCTCCCAGCCCCGGCGGCTGCAGACGAGCCCTTTGGAAGCCACGGCAAGGACAGGGGGCTCTGTTTCCAGAGGAGGTCCCAGCAGTGACGCGTGTTTGGGTTTTGTGTGATGTAAAAAGAAGCAGAAATATCTCGGTGTCTCGACTTCCCTCTCTTCCCTCTCCCCCTTTAAACCAGGCCTTTAAGTGGCAGGATTATCCGTGTCTCAGGTACCCCTGACTCCGGGACGGGGTCCGTTATCATGACCCACCTTGCCATTCCGGGCAAGTTCAAGGGAGACGGGCTCTGATTCACCAAACACCACTGCAGGACAAGAGAGCCTGTGCTGGGCCCAGCCCCGCCCCCAAGGGCTCCCAGACTTGGTAGAGGCCGACAAGTCAGCAAGGGCGGTTCTGGGGAATATTCACGTATTTAGTCTTTACAACAGCTCCCATGAGGCCAGGACCCTTTTATGGACTAGAACGCTAAGGTCCAGAGTGGTCGAGTAACTTGTCTGGGAACACACAGCTAGTCTACTTCATATCCCGGGCTCATTTGTTTTCTATTGAGTCTTTGGTCTCCGTGATTTGTAGGAAGTCTTTAAATATCGAGGAAAGCGTCTCTCCGTCCGTGATAAGAGTTGTACGTATTTTCTCCCCGTTTGTTGTTCGCCTTTTATTTCGTTTAATTTTTCCCCTTCCAGTTTAAAAACTTTATTCATGAGAATTCAACAATCTTTTCTTTTACGGCGTTTGAGTTTTGGGTCATGCTTATTTATAAAAAGGACTTCCTCGTTCTGAAATTATATATAAGAGTGCTGTGCATTCTTCTAACAATTTTAGCCTGTATTTTTTTTTTTTTTTTGCATATACATATTGGTTTTGTTTGGAACTTGTTTGGAACTATGTCACAGTCTCCCCAGTCAGGAGAACCAAAGCTTGGAGTCTCAGAGTATCCGTCAATATCTAGCAGCTGGTGGTACTGAGAATTCTAGAGATAGGTTAGAAGGGTATCGACCCAGCTTGAAGTTACAGCTTAAATTGGAGCATTAAAGCCCGCCCTATTTTCCAGACCCTTTGCCCCTCAATAGCAACTGAAATTTGAGGGCCCCTTGAACCGGAGGCCTGGGCATTCTCTGGTGCCAAGCCCGGGACTGGCGCTGGGGATCAGGAGATAAATAAGCCAGCCGCTCCCTCGCGGATCTCGCAGACCAGCCGAGAGACAGAAACGGCGGACCCAGCGCGGTGAGCATCCGAAGGCCAGCCCTGGGGCCGCGTTGGCATGATGCAGCCATTGTGCCTGGAGAGGCAGGCTTTTCTGCCATTCAGGACGTCCCGCTCGCCTGCACGGCGGAGCCGTCGGGTCCCCAGTCTGCAGAATGCACCGTGGGACCGGATGGTGTCCGACTTCCCTCCGAATGCGTGACTTTACAGCTTGCGTTGTGGAGACGCCCCCCCCCAGGCACTGAATGGTTTTTGTCTGAATGCTTTTATTTCTTTCACCCCAACGTCTAAATGTGTCTGGAAGAGCGCCTTGCGAAGTCCCTTCTGGTATATTGCAGGAGCGTCGTTATTCTGAAAAATGTGTCACAGCAGGAGAGGACGGCAGGTGCAGGCGGAGACCTCCAGGACTGACCCCCTCCCCGTCTGGCCCCCGGGGGGGGGGGTATCAGAGGAGCCGGGTGAAGGCCACAGATCACCAGAGACCCATGATGGCTGAGTGGCCTCGGCTGGCCGGTGGCCTTCCCTGAACTCGGCTGCAAGGGTGGGGGGCCTGGGTTCCAGGGTCCTGCGTGGCTGGAAAGTTCTACATCTGTGGCCAGTGAGAGGGTGGGGAGAGGCTTGAAGGAATGTCCCTTCTTCCCGCTTGGTGACTGACAGTGCCTGCCACTCCACTGGCCCATCCTCCTCCTTCTGGTGGGCACATGAGGTCACTGAGGATGCTTGGGGAACTTCAACAATTTTGGATACTCTAGGCTGCAGGGAGGGGGTGGAAGGGGTCCTTTAAAAAGCTTCTAATCTGCTGCCAGAGACTTCTCTTACCCAGTCTTCTCCAGAAATCCTGGTCCGAGGCCTTGGGTTGGCTCCAGGGCCCAGCCTGCCCCTCCCAGCCCTGCCCGGCCGCCCCGCAGCCCATAGGCGCTGCTCTGGCGCCGCCTAGTGGTGGGCGAGCGTCAGCGCCCTTAAATCCTGCGGCAGAGGCTTCCTTAGCTCTCCTTGACCTGCTGGGGGTCCCAGTCCTCACCGTTTTGGTGGCTTGGTGTGTGTAAAAGCCAACGAGACACCTTCCAGCTTCCTCAAATGTTCCCTTTCTCTATTGCGGGTGACCGGTCCTTTTTCCTGGTTGCTGAGGCGGTGTTTCTTTCTTTTTTTTTTTTTTTAATTTTTTTTTTCAACGTTTATTTATTTTTGGGACAGAGAGAGACAGAGCATGAACGGGCGAGGGGCAGAGAGAGAGGGAGACACAGAATCGGAAACAGGCTCCAGGCTCTGAGCCATCAGCCCAGAGCCCGACGCGGGGCTCGAACTCACGGGCCGCGAGATCGTGACCTGGCTGAAGTCGGACGCTCAACCGACTGCGCCACCCAGGCGCCCCGAGGCGGTGTTTCTATTTTATCCTATTTTCTTCCTCACATTGAAATTCTGTAACGAGGGGAAAGAGCCCCGGGGGTCGATGATCGAGCTGTGGCTTCCCTGGGCCAGTGCTTTCTCATCTAGAAAACAGATTTTATGTAGCGTTTAAGCACAACAATCCCGGGGGTTCTGAACCGCACAGGCTATGCTCATGTCGTTTTGTTCGTTGAGAATGTAGGACACAAAGTCAGGGTTTCATCTACTCTGATGACAATTATTCATTGTTTTCAATGAATATTCTTAATAGTTTTCATTAATATTCTTTAATGAATTTGTTATTTATTGGTATAATGTGATGTACAAGATAGAATATACAATATATGCTATAATACATTAAAAGGTGGTATTTGTAGGAAATCCACCAAAGGGCAAGGGCGCTCACAGCAGCCCCAACCTAGAAACAGCCCAAAGGTCCGCCCACCGTGGAATGGCTACGTTAGTGACAGCTCAGCGGGAAGACCCCAAGGTCACCATGCTGAGCGAAAGGGACGAGATACAAATGATTTCACGCAGGTACAATTCTAAAACAAGCCACCCTCGTCTGTGGTGGTAGAAGTCGGAAGAGTGGCTCTCTGCACGTGGGTGTGGGGTGGGAGGGGGGCCTGCCGGGGTGCCGACCACCCCGCATCGATCCTCGATCACTAATTGATCGAGCCAGCGGCTACATTCATGCCAACGTTTAGCAAGCTGTACAATTAAGACTAGGCGTGTTCTGGGCCGGATGTTTGTGTCCCCCACAAATTCACACGTCGAGACTCTAATATCCAATGTGATCGTGTCAGAAGGTGGGGCCTTGGGAGGTACTTAGGTCATGAGGGAGGAGCCCCGACGAATGGGAGTTGCGCCCTTGCGAAAGGGACCCCAGAGAGCTCCCTTGCCCCTCCCCGTGTGACGACACGATCAGACTCTGTGACCCAGAAGAGGGTCCTCACCGGACCATACTGGCACCTTGAACTTGGACTTCCAGCCTCAAAAATCTGTGAAAAGCAAGTTTCTGTTGGTTATACGTCACCCGGTCGATGGTTTTATTACAGCAGCCTGAACGGACTAAGACATGTGTTTCCACATTTTTTTTTTTTTTTGATGATGTGCTTCAATGAAAAGTAAAAAAAAGAAAAAAAAAGTAGCAAATGGGGTAGGAGGAGACACACCAAGTTACCAAGTTAGTTGCTTCTGGAGAGTGGGATTATGGGTAATTTTCCTTCCTTTTATGCATCATTGTGCTTTGAAAATTTTTAATCAGAAAAATCACTTTTAAAAAACGTTACGTATCTCAGGACTTGGGAGTGAGTAAGCGCAAATAATACGCGTCTATGTGCTTTGTAAAATGCCAAGTGTTCTGAAAACCGTCCGATTCGGTGTGCTTGGGAAGGTTCTAGATGTGTCTGTGGGAGAAGGATGGTTGTGTTGGCGAATCGGGACAAGAGCCTATTGGGGCCCAAAGGGCCTCGTGCATTTTGCTCTGTGGAGTGTGATGTTCATCTCACAGCCTAGAAGGTTCTCAGGGGGCAGTCAGGAGCGGTCTGTGTCCTGATGGGGAGAGAACCGGGCACTCGGGGGTTTCTCGGTTCCAGCCTCCCTTCTCCTGTTGACTTCATGAGTGACCTTGGGACAGCTACTTGTCCCCTCTCCCCATCTGTCGGCTGTTCACCTGGGAGCACCCAGGGCTCCAAGCCCCTCCTCCCTTTCAGCTTTAACGCTGCTGACGGGCATCCTGGAGGGAGAATCAAGGTCGGCTCTCACCAGGCCTGTTCCTGTGCTCTGGGTCAGACCAAGAGGGGGTGCCTGCGGGAGGGCTCTTGTCCTGGGGATGAAGAGTCGCCTTCAGCTCCCCAGGGACATGGCAGATCAAGTGACTTAGAACTCTGGCCGCCGTCATACAGAGCCAGGCCTGGGTTACAGCTCACCACTCACAGTCATGTGGCCCTGCCTGACCCTCCGTCTCTTCATCTGTGAAATGGCAACGACCATACCCATCTTGCCAGGGTGGATGAGGAGGGAAGGAGTTCTCACTTGTGTCCTGGCCCCTGTGGGCGCTCAGTCACACAGGGACTCCCTCCCCTGGCCAGGCCTCTCTGGTTCAGAAACCCCCGCGGGTGACGTTTCCATCTACCGGCCGGCACTTGCTAGGTGCTCAGCGAACGCTTGCCGCACGCGCCCAGGACCAAAAGCCAGGAGAGCCAAGAGCCGACTTGTCTGATGCCTCGTCTCCTGAGGAGGAGGCTGAGAGGGTAGGGAGGGGACGTTTCTGGCAGGGCACAGCCACAGAGCTTGGAGAGTTCCCTCCGGTCCCTCTCGAAGTCCAAAAGGAAATCAACAGCGACTCCCAGGGCTCCCTCAGGCAGGACCCCAGAGCTCAGCGACCTCCTCAGGCCTGCGGAGACCTGGGGCTCGGGGCGTTTCCCGTGAGCTCTGGTCTGGGGCCCGCAGCGATGGCTGGGCCCGGCCTGGCCTTGTGCGGGGTCCCAGGGAGGCCCCGGCCGTGCCGCCGAGCTCCCCGAGGTGCTGCTGTCCGGCTGAAGCTGGGGACAGACCTGCCAGGTGCCTGCGTCTCCAAATGCGTCATCTCCTTGATTCCTCACCACACCCCGCTGAGGGCCCTTAACACCCTCGTCTGACAGAAGTGGAAACGGAGGCCCAGAGAGGCGGAGTAACTTGCCTAAGACACACAGCTTGGGTGTGAACCATGTAACTCCGGACCCCATACTTTCACCTGCCTCAGTTTCCCAGAGAAACTTCACTGAGAGAAGTGGCTTTTGCGGGGGACAGACGTTGCTTTATGAGGCACTGGCCTGGGCCCATCGGGCCGTGAGGGAGTCCTTTCCAGCGGAAAACCCCCCTCTTGGTAGGGCCACAGTATGACTTTTGCGGGCCTATTTCTTCATAAAAAAACAAAAAAAAAATCCAAAATTATATTTCACAATGGCACTGGTGTGAAGAAAAATATAAGCCAGGCTGGCTTTGACCTTCTGATTTTAAAAGAAATGAAGACAAGGGGCGCCTGGGGGGCTCAGTCGGTTGGGCGTCCGACTTCGGCTCAGGTCACGATCTCGCGGTTCGTGGGTTCGAGCCCCGCGTCGGGCTCCATGTCGACAGCTCGGAGCCTGGAGCCTGCTTCCGATTCTGCGTCTCCCTCTCTCTCGGCCCCTCTCCAACTTGTGCCAACGTCTGGGGCCCGCAGCGTCTATGTCTCTCAACATATGTCTCTATGTCTCTCAACATATAAATAAATATAAAAAAAATTATTTTAAAAAGAAGTATGGTGACTCTGGGCGCTGGCCCAGCTGTGCTGCTGCACCCCTCGGACACCCTGCTGGAGCAGTCACGGCGGACTTCCTGCGGGAGGCGGCCCTCGTTGCAAGGGGCCATCCGGTGAGGCGGTGGCCCGGCACTCCCCGAGCTTGCGTTTGCCATTCTGGGAATGAGGAACGACGTTGCCGTGGAGAAAAGCTCTCGACCCTGAATGTGTCGCCAAAGCAAAGAGGCTCTCAGGGCAGGTCCCCATCACGGGAACTCACCGGGGCTCCTGGAGACCAGAGCCTCCCCGCCTTGGCTGCACATTAGAATCGCCTAGGAAGGCTCTATAAATCCTGGTGCCCAGCCCCCGCTCCAAGCCAATGGAATCAGAATGTGGAGCTAGGCCTCACCCCGCGGATTCAAAGCTAGGAAGGGAATTCCTGAACGGGACCAGAGTCTGAGTCTGGCGTTGGGCGATCTCGTAACCGGAAGGGGGTCAGGCTGGCCTATGTAGATCTGTCAGACATCCAGAGCAGCCGCGGCCTCTGCCTGGGGTCCCTCGGGTCCTGAGCTACCCCGTCGGGCCATCCCTCTTCATTTCCCCAGCTGGCCTGTTCGTGTGGAGGGGGTCTTCCTCCCTCCCCGGGCCCCCGCTTTACCCGCCCTCTGGCTTTTGTCTCTGAGCCAGACTCCTTCCCACCTCCGTGGTCCGCAGGGCTCACTGTGGGTGAGCCCTCGGAGGTGTCCCGCTGAGCTGGGACCCTGCAGTGGCCAGAACACCGGGAGGGAGGAGAGGTGTCCTGCAGAAATGTTGGCTGTGTGTGACTGTGAGGGTGCCAGCGTCGGATCCCTTCTCGGGGCTTCTGGCTCAGAGTCTTCTCTGGCTCCGGGTTGTGCCGGCGTGGGTGGAGCCCCGGAGCTGGAGCGCACACGTGGGAAGGGCCGGTGCGCCCACGCGTGAGTACTGGTTTCTCGCCCGGGTGCGCGGCTGCATGAATGTGTGTGCACGCCCCCGCTGGGTCATCTGGAAGGCAGAATTACGCACGTACATGCCCGGGGCTCCAGCAAAGCGGGGGTGCGCTGAACAAGGGGCGAATGCATTGTTCATTCGCAAACAAATACGTGCGTGGAAAAATAAATAATTTAAGATTGTAATCAGACGAATCCGGGAAGAACCTCCTTTATTTTTAGCACACACGCATATGTTTTCTTGCCTTAAAAACAAAAAACAAAACAAAAAAACTTGTGTTTTAAGTTCCTTGTGGGACGTAGGGAGACTCCATGAGCTTTTCTGGGCTTGGGAGTTCTTATAGTCATTTGGGACCCCAGGACGTGCTCGTGGGCACTTGCTTTTCTGCCTACAGAGCAGAAATCTTTGTAGCTCATCTACCATTTCTTCGTTTTCACTTTTTAAATGTTTATTTATTTTTTTGGGAGAGAGACAGAGAGAGACAGCGCGAGAGGGGGAGGGGCCGAGAGAGAGGGAGACGCAGAATCCGAGGCAGGCTCCAGGCTCCGAGCTGTCGGCACAGAGCCCGACGCGGGGCTCGAACTCACGAACTGCGAGATCATTGACCTGAGCCGAAGTCGGAGCTTAACCGACTGACCCACCCAGGCGCCCCCCCAGCTACCGTCTCTTGACAGCAAGTGGAAAAGGCAGAGAAAAGGCCAGAAAAGATTCTGACGCTCCGTGTGTGCTCGAAACGCCTCCCAGTTAGGCCTGTGCGCGTCTCGCTTTGCAGCCTCATTCATGCACTTGTGCAAACGCCTGCACCGAGGAGGATGCACGTGACTGCGCTCGTGAACACAATCGTGGTAAGTGGGAATCAGCCACCTCATCCTGCGTTCTAGACGACCGGGACTGGGAAGACTGGAAACTTCCGAGCTGTCAATAAAGAGGAACACCCCTAAGTGCGAGAGAGGCAGGAAACTTACTCCAGCGGGTAATGACTATTACAGCCGGTAATAAAGGCTTGTATGAGGACGGCAAGGGTGGGATACACAGGGGGTGATCACGGGAGTTCAGCATGTTGACAATCCCCCCTCCTCTGGCCGGGCAGCGCCCCCTGCTGATGGGGGAGGAGGGTTTGGGGGAGAAGTCTTGGAACTGCCAAGGGGGCCTCTGTGGAGCCTGGATGGAAAGCAGAGAGAAACGATGGAAGATGGCTTCTCCCTGGTGATGTCATTTGAGCCCCCTGGATCAAGCCATACCTGAAGCTCGCCCAATCTTTGGACTTGTCCGTTGGGTGAGCCCATAAATTACCTTTATGTTTTAAGCTGTTTGACCTGCGTTTTCTGCTACTCGCAGCCTAACCCCCAACTGATATGTCATCCTTATGGCCTCTTGGGGCTGGCAGAGGCTCGAGACACTTTGAAGTTGCTTCTGAGATGCTAGCTGCAGCCTCTGAGCCTCTGATACATTCTGCTTTCCAGGGAAGCCTGAGCATGGACCTGACCTGGGCCCCAGGACCCTGAGCCAAGGCTCTGGCTTTTGCCTCCAACCAGAACTGCACTTTGCTGTAATAGTTGGGAAGGTTGGATTCTCCAGGCTGTGAACTCTGAAATGTTCTGTAACGGAAACATCTGGGCCCTCTGCCGGCCCCAGGGTGCACAGCCCTCAGACTGCCATAAGTCACGACAGCACATCAAGGGTTTTATTGTGGTTATGAATTATGGATATGGCCCAGGCTGTGCACTTTTCATTATTTTTTCTCCTGCCGCAATTAAGCCACAAATCATACTTGAGAAATGGGAGGGTGACCGAATTAGTCAGGATTCGTCCTTAATAGGCCGACCCTGGAAAAGTCATCCAGGAGGGGGTCAGATACTCGCCAGGTCCCAGGAGCCCGGGCTGGGACACAAACAACGTCTCCTCGTCCAGGCTTCCAGCTAATGGACTTTGTACTTCCGACAGACTCACGCTGCTGAACCACGCGTTTAACCCACTCGGTGCCTTTGTCCAGCCTCAGCCGGAAAGCACAGAGGCTCCGCCCACAGCAGATGAGGGAGGAGGCTGGGGCGGGGGGGAGGAGGTCCTGCTTCTCGCCCGGTGGCTCTCAGCCCGAGGACCAGCTTTCTGATCCCCTGAGTGATCGTGATGAGGAGGGAATGGGACCCTCCCGAGCTCTGAGCCTCTGGGACGAGAGGGGTTTTCACCCTGCCGGAGGGTGTGAGTCCTTTCCTTGTTAAAATTGGCTTTTTATTGAAATATAATGTCCTTCTAGAAAAAGCGTACAGCCTGATGAGTTTTCAGCCTGTGCCGCAGGCCCCCAGATCGAGGTGAGGATTTCCCGCTGCTGAGAGTAAGTCAGGTTTTTTGGCCCTTGAGAAGCTCACAGTCGGCCAAAGGAAAGGCTGCATAAATAACTCCCAAGAATATTGAGCGAGACGAAGTCGAGGCACAACGGTGCCAGCCCACCGCTCTCTCGGGAGGGCATGCCGGGCTGTCCATGGGAACCTGCGTCCATCCCGGTACCCGCGGACGTGACTGATCTTCCTGTCCCGCCCCCGCCCCCGACAGTTGGGTGGGCCAGGAGACTAGTTCCAGGCCAATCCGTTGAGCGGGTGTAACCGGGGTCACTTCTGGGCGAAGGATTTCATTGCTGGCCAGAGACTCTTACAAGCTCTCTTTCCGTCTATGATGGTGACGGGTGACGTTTGAGAAGGGGACCGCAGAGCAGGGAAACGTGGGGACGTGTGGAGCAGCGCCCCCTGCTGACCTCAGAGGACAGGCTGGAGCAGCTCGATTTCCTGGTAAGAAACCCAGATGGCAGGGCTGATTGTTAACGCAGCAGCCACAAAGCGCACACGTCCCGACGCCAGGCCTGGCCCTGCGCACCTTCGTAAGCCGCCTGGGGCTACCCGGGACCCCCGCTGACCGCCAAAGCTGACCTTGAGGAATGCGCCATTCATGTCTTTTAGCGAGTGCTCGGTGTCTTCATTTTCCAGCCCCCAAAACACGGGCACAGTCTCTGATGTGCTGCCTCTCCGTCCCTCCCGTGCCCAGTCCCGTCCCCAAGCCCCGAGCTGTGGCTTCTCTCTGTGTCTTCGTCCCCATCCCCACGGCCAACTGCTTGGTTTCCCGAGGGCCGGTCGTCGCTAACCCCGGGCGCTGCGGTGGCTGAGGGGCCTCTCGGCCTCCCACGTCGCCTTGAACCCTGTCCTCGGCCTCTCGTCCGCGCCGCAGCTAGAGCGAGCTGCCTCCAGCACAAACCTGACCGCGGCTGTCCTTCTCCACTTGCGCGCGCAAAACCCTGGCACGACGGTCTGTTGTTTACAGCAGGGCTTTTCAAGACCCGCGGCGCAACGCGTGGGAAGGCGCGCTGACTCGAAAAGCCAGGCGGCCTGCTTTTGAACCCCACCTCCACCGCTAGCCACCTGTGTGTCACCGAGCGAGTTACTAGCCTCTCTGTGCCCCAGCTGCCTCATTGATAAAAGCGACGAGGAAAGCAATAATAATGGATAATAACAGTACTTGCCGCATAGGATTGTGGCGAGCACTGCACGAGTCGGTAAGGCGCTGAGGACAGTGCGTCCCGGGTATATATCGCGGCACTAACAGAACACCCCCGACCGTGGCCGTTACTTTATTATCATCTCCGGCGTTTCTGGGGCCTGAATGGGCATGGCCGGGCTGTTTTCATTTGGGTCCCTCTCGATGGCAGCCGGGGCTGGAATCGCCTCCAGGCTTCCTGTCTCGCCTTCCGGAAGGTGAGGCCGCTGTCCCCCCCCCCCCCCCCCGCCCGGCGTGGGCGCAAGGCCGCCGCACCCACGCCTGGCCTGGACATCCCGGTGGCCTGGTGCCTGGGTTCCTAGACAGGGGATCCCGAGACAACCGGCTGGAGGCTGCACCAGCTTCTATGACCTTGCTCTGGAAGCCACACAGCAGCCCTTCTGTGGTCACTAGAAGCCTTTCCAGCTTCTAGGGGAGGGAGAATAGACATCATGGGAGCGAGGGGAGGGCTGTCACCATCACATTATAAGAAGAGAACGTGAAAGAGATTCTGCTATGACCGTAGCAGGAAATACGATCTGAGGGGCGCCTGGGTGGCTCGGTCGGTTGCGCATCTGACTTTGGCCCAGGTCACCATCTCGCGGTCCGTGAGTTCGAGCCCCGCGTCCGGCTCTGTGCTGACAGCTCGGAGCCTGGAGCCTGCTTCCCATTCCGTGTCTCCCTCTCTCTCTCTCTGCCCTTCTCACAGTCTCTGTCTGTCTCTCAAAAATAAATAAAGAGTAAAATAATTTTTTTTTAAAGAAAATACAATCTGCTGGGCAACGCCCAAGTAGCAGCAAGTGCTCAATCAAGGTCAAGAGCTATTACTGTTGTTATTGTTTCGTGAATACAGTCTTCATTTGGCAGCTCAGTGTGTGAAAAAGTAGAGCGGCAGGGGGTGGTGGTGGCACAGAAGCCCCTGTATCAGCCCCGAGAAGGCCACTGACACTGTACCTTCCCCACAGCACCCAATGGAAAGCCCCTGGGGTGTACCAACCCGTATTCTCGAGTGTGAGCCACGGAACCCGCTCCAGTTACTTTAAAGGGAAAAGGGGATTGTCAAAGGCCATTGGCGGCTGTCAGGATGTCCGGGAGAAGCCAGGGGCGGGGGCTTGGAGGCTCGAGGGCAGGAGCAATTTCTGGGGCCTGAATGGAGACCCGTCCTGCCCCAGTGGAGACAGACCAGTGCCACCCGGGCTGCTCAGACAGAAACAGGTGCTGATGATGCCACACATTCCCACCCTCGCGGGGTGAAGTCTGCAAGGCGAGCCTGCAAAGCACACGTGTCGTACCACTGGCTTCCAGAATTGTCTCCCAGGGCCGTGTCTCACCGGTGGATTCAAGGTCACGTGGCCGAACCTGGTTGCAAAGGATGCCGGGAAAGAGACTTACAGGCTTTTTCCTTGGGAAGGCTCGCCTTTCTAAGAGGGGCCCTTCGGGGCGCCTGGGTGGCGCAGTCGGTTAAGCGTCCGACTTCAGCCAGGTCACGATCTCGCGGTCCGTGAGTTCGAGCCCCGCGTCAGGCTCTGGGCTGATGGCTCGGAGCCTGGAGCCTGTTTCCGATTCTGTGTCTCCCTCTCTCTCTGCCCCACCCCCGTTCATGCTCTGTCTCTCTCTGTCCCAAAAATAAATAAAAACGTTGAAAAAAAAAAAATTAAAAAAAAAAAAAAATAAGAGGGGCCCTTCCTCCATTCGGGAGGAGCGTCGGAAGGTCCCGGCAAGTTAAGGAGCACCACACGTGTCCTCCACATCCACGTGGGTCCCCTTCTCGTCCCACGGACTGTCCTACAGCTCCTTCCGTGGCCCCTTCCGATCCTTGCTCCCTGGCAATCTCTGATCCAGCTCCCCTCGCCGAACTTTTCTCACTTCCTCGCCTGCCTTTCCTTTGTTGGAGCCCCGCAGGAGCCGCGCAGACCTCCGTCCCGGCTTCCAAGTGCAGAAGCCCGATTGCTTTTATTTATTTGCGTGTCTGTCTCTCTGAGGGCCGAGTCTCCAGAAAACGGCTGTGTCGTTTCCGTCTCTAACTCCCACGTGCGGAGCCGCGAGCTGGCACACAGTAGGTGCCCTGTGCACGTGTGTGAGGGACTGGAATGAATGGCAGAGCTCACGCCCTAGGGTTTCGTGCTCTGCTCACCTCCGAGGCATCTGGAAGCCCTTACTGGGTCTGAGACCCGTGGCGTCTAAGGGAGCGCACATGCGCCGGGCTGACTTCGTTCGATTCCCCGGAGGAAACCGTATTCTAGGCGGGGGGGGGGGGGGGGGGGGGTGGTGTCTCTCCACCCCCGAATAATACTTGGGGCTAAAACCAAAAGAAAGAACCCAGCAGGAAGTGAGGCTATTTCCCGGCCCCCAGTGGCCTCTCCGTCGAGTGTTGACCCTGCTTTTCTGGCGACACACATTTTCCTACCAAAGGGTCGGGGGGCGGGTGACAGACTCGGACTCATCTGGCTCCCTCTTGATTCATGCCGACCTCTCCAAGCGAGGGGCCGTGCTGTTGGCAGGGACTAGGAGTTAATCTGGCACTAACTGAGTAATTAAAAGTGAGGCCTTGGATATTTGCGTAACGAGCTGAGAGCAGCTTACTAAGCTGTCACGCAGGCCCGCTGATCAACGCGGTCGTCACATTTGATGGCAAGTGACAGTGTTTATATAAAAAAAGGAGGAAACGAAGGCATATGGATCTCCCCCCAGCCCAGGCCGTCTCCCCTCCGTTCCTGTGTGGGTTTCCAGCTCCCACTGCTGGGTTGGGCCGCGGCCGGCCAGAATCTGGGTCAATGGTGGTAAAGGCTTATGGAATGTTCCAGAAGCCAGTTATACCTGAAAGTGGGGGTCAGGGCCAAAGAACAAAGGTCCTTCAAGGCGGGGAGACATACGGGTGGGTGCACACACACACACGCACACACGTATAGATAGAATTTATTCTCTAATTCGTCGGTTGGCACTTGTCTACACATTCATCTCAGGAAGTATCCCCCGAAGTAAAAGCGCCTAGAATAAAAAAAGCTGTCTCCTCTCTTCACTTACCCCCGCCTTTACCGCCCCCTTCACCCCTACACATTTATGAGCTTCTGGGCGCAGATACGTACCATCTTGAGCGGGTAGGAATCCTTAGGATTCTATCCTAAAGCTTCTGGCTTTCCCCTCCCGATGATGAACTGCCTCTTTCTCCACCCCTGAAGGCTGATCTTGGTTGAGTTCCATCCAAGGACTTTTGGTCACTCCTGGATAATCGAATACCCTCTAGCGTAAAAAGACAAAAAACAAAAAACAATTCCTTTGTTGAGTTCAGTACGATCGTGAGAACACAGAGTTCTGCCCACAGGTGAACTTCTCCCACAGGGCCACCTGCAAACTCAAGCCGGGGGTCTGGGGGGCGGTAGGCAGGCCCGGCAGCCTCTTTCCTCTGCCCCCCACCAGCACCTCACCGGGAGGTGTCCTTCCTGCTCGCTGCTCCAGGGTTAGGGGACCGGCAAGCTGCGGGAAGGTTCTGCCCGATGCAGCGGTGGTGGGCGGGGCTCGGCAGTGTGTGCTGAGCCTCCGTCTTGCCAGCTGTCTTTGTGGGATCCTGGCGACTCCCCCACCAGGAACCTCCGCTTGCACTTCTCCTCATGCTTCTCGAGGCGTCTCTCACCTTTGCGGTCCGTCCGCCTTTGGGCTCGGTCAGCCCGCCCTGTCCTGCGGCGTGTGCCCTCCGGGCAGAGTCCCTTCCGAGATGACCCCAGGCTGGCTCCCGTGGTGGGTTTACTCAGTTTGAGGGGGAACACCTCCCACATCTGTTCCCTGCCTTCGGCAGTACTGTTTAGCCCCTTTCTTCCTGTGCCAACACCCTGTTCTCCCCGACTCCGGGCTGGGAGCTCTGGCTCTTGCCCTCGGGTTTTCTCCGGCACAGGGCTGACACCTGTGAGCTTTGCATCCACAGACACCAAGGGCACCAGGTCTCCAAGGGTCCCCTGACCTCCCCCCCCACCCCCGACCCCGGGGCTTGAGGTAAGAGGGAAGGATCATTCCGCCACGGGGTAGGGCAACACCCCAGCGCCCAAACCCGTCTCCCCAGGAACACTAGTGTTTTGCTACTGGCTTCTGGGGCTTCAGGGAAATGTGAGACAAAGTCACATTTTAACATCCTGCCCCTGGAGGCAAGGAGGCAGCAATGCTGCCCTTCTCCCCCTCTGGCTCCACCCACGTTCGTCAGGACCGAGTGATCCTCCACATAATCTCACCCAACACTCCCAACATATGTGGGACATATGGGAGCAGTTAACCGTGTTCCCATTTCATAGACGAGGATACTGAGGCTCAAAGAGGTCAGGGAATTTGCTCAAGATCTTAGCACCAGCAAGCACAAGGCCTTGACTTGGACTCTGATCTTTTGACCCCGCGTGCCTGTTAATGAACGTCCGTGCAGGGCTCAACAGCACTGTTTTATGCCCTGTGTTTTCCAAGGGTTTCCAAGTGGATCCAACATGGGACGCCACCTCCTGTCTTTTCTGAGCTCTGTTAGCTGCTGTATTTGCTCCTCCTTGGGGCCCCACAAGCATATTAACGCATTAATGTACACTAAATTATAGGGCTCTTAATATATTTGCAGTCTTGTCTTTGTCTTCAAAAAGGACACTGTGGGGCACCCGGGTGGCTCAGTCGGTTGAGCGTCGGACTTCGGCTCGGGTCATGACCTCACGGTCCATGGGTTCGAGCCCTGCGTCGGGCTCTGTGCTGACAGCTCAGAGCCTGGAGCCTGTTTCAGATTCTGTGTCTCCCTCTCTCTCTGCCCCTCCCCCGTTCATGCTCCATCTCTCTCTGTCTTAAAAATAAATACACATTGAAAAAAATTTTTAAAAAAAGGAAAGGACACTGTAACTGACCCCCACTCTGATGAAGCAGGACACTTCATGGTGTGTGTGTGAGCAAATAAGTGGCAGAGGGGTCACCATTTTCATAATTATTGCCAGTTTTTTCCTACATGTAAAGGAACTTTATGTATTTTTATTTTTTAACTTTTAATTTTTTTAAGTTATATATTTACTTTTGAGGGAGGCAGAGAGAGTGCAAGCAGGGGAGGGGCAGAAAGAGGGAGAATCTCAAGCAGGGGTTCCTCACTGTTGGCTCAGAGACCAGCATGGGGTTCAAACTCATGAAACCATGAGCTCATGACCTGAGCCAAAACCAAGAGTCCTACGCTTCCCCGACTGAACCCCCCCAGGCGCCCCAGGAATTGTGTGTATTTTTAAAAATATGGAAGCATATCACACACACGCTGTTCTGCCTCCTTTTTCGCACAGCAATTTATCACTTCTGGACAGAGCAAGATGGAGTCACTCATGTCAGGTCACGGGGTCAAAGACTGAGGCAAGCAGCTAAGACCGGATATCCCTAACACCAGCACCACGGAAGACACGCTCAGAACTGAGAATCCCCAGAAACCGAGGAGGTCTGCAAAGGCCCATGACTGATGAAATCCCTTTATTTTTATTTTTTTTCAAAATTTTTTTATGGTTTTTTATTTTTGAGAGAGAGGGAGAGACAGAGCACGAGCAGGGGAGGGGCAGAGAGAGAGGGAGACACAGAATCTGAAGCGGGCTCCAGGCTCCGAGCTGTCAGCACAGAGCCTGACGCGGGGCTCGAACTCACGAACCGCGAGATCATGACCTGGGCCAAAGTCGGACGCTTCATGGACTGAGCCACCCAGGCGCCCCTGAAATCCCTTTAAAAAGGGAGCATTTTCGGGGAGCCTGGGTGGCGCAGTCGGTTAAGCGTCCGACTTCAGCCAGGTCACGATCTCACGGTCTGTGGGTTCGAGCCCCGCGTCGGGCTCTGGGCTGATGGCTCGGAGCCTGGAGCCTGTTTCCGATTCTGTGTCTCCCTCTCTCTCTGCCCCTCCCCTGTTCATGCTCTGTCTCGCTCTGTCCCAAAAATAAATAAAAAACGTTAAAAAAAAAAAAAAAAGGGAGCATTTTCGCAGCTAACTCTCAGAATCCTGACACTGACCCCTTAACATCTGACCACTTTAAAAAGCCACTTCCTACCCAAGCCTTTGCCCGACTGACCTCGGAACAGAACTGAGATCCTTCCCTGCTTGACCAAAACGAACAGCCTACCTGGACCGCACCGAGGCCTCATCCTACCTGCGCGCTCCCAGACTGACTTGGAGTTGGATCCGTTGACTTCTTACCCCTGGTTCTATCTTGTTCGTTGTGCTTCGATTCGCGGGACGTGTAAGAACACGGCGAAATGTCGTTGAGTTTGAGATCCTGAACCCGCTTCATCGTTGTGCTGACCTTGCTTTACGACTGCGCGAAACTGACGTTGGAAAGACACGGCGTGGGGGCGTGCCTTCCTAGCGTGTTCTGGCAGTTTCTTATATTTGTAGATCTGCTTCTTTCTTTCTTTTTTTTTCTTAAAAAGCAGTTTAATGTATTTTAATAGCAAGCTTACGGGAACGGCACAGAAGACAGACAACATTCCAGACAGGCACTCGCACCCTGGGCGACTCAGAAAAGTACAGTGAATGACAGACTCACGTGACAAGAATTCTACAGATACTGTTTGGTTGCCATTAATAAGAAAATTCGTTTGTGTTTTTGTTTTTCGAAACCTCAAACACTGGCATTGTCCAGAAAAGTTTAGCAGGTTTATTTGCAGTTGTTATCAAGTTGAACGGCTGAAACGCGTGCGCTGAAACATTCCGATTTGCATAAATGCTTTATGTCCCTGCCTGTTGACTGAAAATTCCCACACTAAGGTAAATGAAAAACTGCCCATACCTGATTTCTGTCTTCTGTTTTGCCACTTGCAGTCATCTGCTTAGGTACCTTTTGACCCCATGGGGGAAAAAAACCCAATCATTCACAATAAATAGTAACAGGAAGAAGAGATTTCTTTTTCCTTTCCTTCCTTTCCTTTCCTTTCCTTTCCTTTCCTTTCCTTTCCTTTCCTTTCCTTCCTTTCCTTTCCTTTCCTTTCCTTCCTTTCCTTTCCTCCCTTCCCTTCCCTTCCCTTCCCTTTTCTTTCCTTTTCTTGTTTTTGACAATGAAATGCTTCCCATGATTGTGAAGTCTTAAGCACGACTCCGCGAACATGGCATGCCGTTGGAACGTGACGTGTCCTTTGGCATAAATGTGAGCCCTGTGGCTTGGATACCACAAGCTTGGTGTCTGAAAAAGGGCCGGGCAGATAGGTTTCGTAGCCAGGAAGCTAGTCTGCTTTGTAAGAGCTGTGGTTTAGTGTCCTCCTTATTGACCCCTCCTCTTCTCAGCCAGAGCCCTGCAAGCTGGAGGCAGTGCTGGAGTTTGGTTCTTTCTTTTAAATAGTAGTGCGGGACTCCGAAATGGGAAGTTCAGAGTTCAGTCACTTTCCGGCATTGCCTCTCTTTGCTCGACCTAATAGAAAAGCCAGTAGGTTTCACCATGGCTTTGGAACTTCATTTCTTATGAAGTCTCCCCCTGTGGCACATAAAACTTGTATTAAATAAAATTGTATGCTTTTTTTTCCCTGTTGATCTGTGTTATGTCAATTTAATCCTCAGACACAGCCAAAAAGCACCCTAAGAGGGTAAAGTTTAAAAGTTGGGACCCCCCTAGAAACAGCTGTGCCGTAATTTATTCAATCAGTGCCATGGTTAGCTTGCTTCCAGCCCCCCGCTAAAACAAGGCTTCAGTGAATATTCTCGTGCGTGTGTATGGTCTTGTATTATTGATTTTTTTCTTTTTAACTTTTTTTAAAATAAAAAAAATGTTTATTTATTTTTTTAATTCTTTAGTGTTTATTTATTTTTGAGATAGAGACAAAGAGACAGAGTGGGGGAGAGGCAGAGAGAGAGGGAGACACAGAAGCCGAAGCAGGTTCTAGGCTCTGAGCTGTCAGCACAGAGCCCGACGCAAGGCTCGAACCCATGAGCTGTGAGGTCATGACCTGAGCCGAAGTCGGACGCTTCACCGACTGAGCCACCCAGGTGCCCCCAAAAATGTTTATTTATTTTTGAGAGAGAGAGAGAGAGAGAGAGAGAGAGAGAGAGAGAAAGCGCACGTGGGGGTGGGTAGAGAGAGAGAGAGAGAGAGAGAAGCCCAAGCAGGCTCTGCATGTGGGGCTCGAACTCATGAACCATGAGATCGTGACCTGAGCTGAAACCAAGAGTCGGACGCTTAACCAACTGAGCCACCCAGGTGCACCTTGTATTACTGATTTCTTAGGAACAAGTTATTCCAAGTGAAACAGTCGATGAAAGAACATTTAAATTTTGATAAAAATTGCTTCCCACAAGGGCTGTGCCAATTGATCCACCTTCCCAAATTTTCTCATACCCTGGGCACATGATATATCGTCAATCTCTCTCATCAGATCTTTGTCGGTCAGATAGAGGAATATGGTACCAAGTTGTAGATTTCACCGATTTCTCTCATTGTGACACTGGATGTTTAAATGCCATCTGTGTTTCTCCCTCTGTAAGCCTCCTGTGTTCTTTTTTTACTTTGCTCAGTTTCTTAATAATTAATTTGCAATTTATTAATAAATAAGTATTCAATACTTAAATTATTAGATTAAATAATATATTAATAATCGGTTGCAGATTATATACAAATCATGTATACTTATATAATTATAAATCATATACAGTTATATATATGTATATGCTTATGCATACGTATATATATGTAGCCTGAAACTGTTTTTCCAGTTTGTCACTGGTCTTGTGACTTCATGGTCCCTTTGCCAGTTGAATGTTGAAATTTTACATAGTAAAATTTATCGTATTTATCATCTTTTCTTTTAGGGGTCTTGGGCTTAGGGTCATGCCTAGAAGAAAGCATGCACGCGCGCACATCATAAATACAAACAAATTTGCCCTATGTTTTCTTTAACACATTTAAAAATTTTTCATTTCTTACATTTAAGTTGTTGCTTCATCTGGAATATATTGATGTAAAGAATGATGAAGCAGCCAGAATTTTGTCTGCATGGTTGCCACATTATCCCAACCATGTTGATTGAAAGTCATTCCGTCCTCACTTTATGTCACATTTGGGGCACCTGGGTGGCTCAGTTGGTTGGGCGTCTGACTTCAGCTCAGGTCATGATGTCGCAGTTCATGAGTTCGAGCCCTGCATTAGGCTCTATGCTGACAGCTCAGAGCCTGGAGCCTGCTTCGGATTCTGTGTCTCCCTCTCTCTCTGCCCCTCTCCCAGCTCGTGCGCTCTCTCTCTCTCTCTCCTTCAATAATAAATAAACAGTAAAAAAGTTAAAAAAAAATAAAAGGTCACATTTACCATAGATTAAATGGCAAAATTAGCCTACAGATAATGGAGAAAGTTACATTGTAAAAGATCAGTAGATTTGACTGCAGGGAAATGTACAATTTCCTTGTATTGCAATGTGCTATGAATAAAATTAAAAGGATTTTTTAAAAAAAGATGTAAACTTTGGCCAAAAAAAAAAAAAAAAAAAGGACAGGGGACTCTGTATGTAACGCATATTCATGTTTTTGCATTTTCCAAACATACCAATTTGTCATCGGAGAAAAAATTACCAAAGAATATCTTGGGGTCGCGGGTCGATGGCACTTTTGCTGAATCGGTGCCAGGGAGGATGAGGGAGGTTCGCAGCGGCTGGGACCGTGTGGCGGGGGCACGAACAGGATCTTCAGAGCCGCTCGTGAACCCGCTTCTGCTTGAACTTGCACAGATCTGTCAGTGCACCGTCGCAATTAGCGCAGAGGGAAAATACGCTTTAATAACCGGAAGAGTTTTAAGGACTGGATTTGACCCTTCCTTTAAAAAAATTCTATTAGCCATTCTGACATTTCAAAGGAATGACTTGACAATCGCTTCTGTCAAATTATGAAAAACTTCTGTTGGTTTGACTGTTATTGCGTTAAATCTTTATTTAATTTGGGATAAATTGGCATCTTTTTGCCATTGTGTCTTCCCATTCCGGAACATGGTCTCTCAATTTCCTTAAGTCTCGTTTTAGAGCTCTCCGTAAAGTTTCATATTCTGCATACAGATTTTTCCATTACCTTTTTAGAGTCATTCTTAGAGCTTTTATGTTTTTTATGGTTATTATGGAGGGAATCTTCTTTCCTTTTCTGTGTCTTCCCATCTGGCATCGCTGGTATATAAAAATGCTATTGACCTTGGCATATTTATCACAGATCTGGTCTTATGATTGAACTCCCATTATTTCCTAATAGCTTTCCAGATGATTCCCTTGGGCTTTCTTAATATAAATACTGCCTAAAAATAACCTGATTTCATCTCCTCCTCCAGAAATCGTATCTCTTATATCTACTTTATATGGAATTGCCTTGGATGGGAACCCAAGAACAAAATGAACTAATAAAAACATTCCCTGGCATCCTTTGCTTGCCCCAATTTAATGGCAATGTCTGTGATACTTCACCACGGAATGCGAGATTAAGTTAGATGTCCTCTTCCTAACTGTCTGAAATGTTCCCAAAATTTAAATTGAGAATGAATATGAAATTTCATCAGCTTTCCTTGTGGCGTTTGCTAAGACTCTTTGTTTTTATAAATGCATTTTAGTCAATTAATAGTTTGCTTGCTGTTAAACCCTTTTGCCTTCCAAGTTTCTCCACTAGGTCATGGAGAACACTGTCATAATTTGATTTTTTTTAATTTAATTTTATTTTAGAGAGAGAGAGAGTGAATAGGGGAGAGGGGCAAAGGGGGGTGGGGAGAGAATCCTAAGCAGGCTTCTGCCCAGGGCAGAACAGAACCTGACACAGAGTTTCATCCCACGACCCTGGGATCATGACCTGAGCCAAAATCAAGAGTCAGACGCTTGACTGACTGAGCCACCCCGGCACCCCTATAATTTCATATTTGGCTTGTTAATATTTGTTTGTTTTCACGCTCGCATCTTACATGAATGAGGTAAGTGTGCATCCCTAGGTCTGTGGACAGGCCTGACCTTACTTTTACAGGACCTAGAAGGAGACTTCATCTAGAGGCCATGGTTAAGAGCAGAATGAGAGGGGTGCCTGGGTGGCTCAGTCGGTTGGGCGTCCAACTTCGGCTCAGGTCATGATCTCACGGCCCATGAGTTCGAGCCCCGCGTCGGGCTCTGTGCTGACGGCTCAGAGCCTGGAGCCTCTTTCAGATTCTGTGTCTCCCTCTCTCTCTGACCTTCCCCCATTCATGCTCTGTCTCTCTCTCTGTCTCAAAAATGAATAAACATTAAAAAGAGCAGAACGAGAAACCCCATACTACATGCCTACAGTATATATTTACACGTATATGAACTAGATGTTTAAAAGTTATAAACCAAACTAATGAACCACTAAATAACATATGTTCTATCCTACCTTTTCGAAGATACTTGTACAACAACAAAATAAATAGTCTATGAAGCTAGGATTTTATGAGTAGAAGTTGGCAAAATATTTAAGAAAAACTGAATTGAATTATTATCATGTATGTCTGGATGTTTGGTTATGTAACAGAATGTATACACACAAAAAGCTTAGATTCGTATACATTTATTTCAAAAAATACTTTTATTTCTTTATTTATGGCTTCATTTCAGCAAAGTCACTGGTTCTATTGCTGTAATCAAGATTACTACACAATATGTTCTAAACAATGTATTAAATGATGAAATGTAATTAATTCAAAGTATCAAAAATGTGAATGTACTTTCCTAAAAGTGTAAATAAAAAAATGTAACAGAAACTTAAACACTGTTCCTGTTTTCAAATGATTTTGTTTTCTAAAATATTGAAAATTATCTTTCATCAAATGACAAAATGCAAATTAAAATTATATAAACTAAGATGTAAAGTTTGAAATCATTATTCAGATAAGGCAGAACTTAGTTTTTAAATTTAGTTAAATTTTTTTTTTTAATTTTTTTTTCAACGTTTATTCATTTTTGGGACAGAGAGAGACAGAGCATGAACGGGGGGGGGGGGGCAGAGAGAGAGGGAGACACAGAATCGGAAACAGGCTCCAGGCTCCGAGCCATCAGCCCAGAGCCCGACGCGGGGCTCGAACTCGCGGACCGCGAGATCGTGACCTGGCTGAAGTCGGACACCTAACCGACTGCGCCACCCAGGCGCCCCAAATTTAGTTAAATTTTAAATTGTCTTTAAATTTAGTCAAATCTTACTAAATATTTTAATAAATACAAAATCATTTGCAAGCCTAGTGCACCTGGCAATGTGAAAAGTCAGTCCATCCCACGCTTAATGTGCTTTGTCTGGGCCTATGTTGTACAAATTTTGGAGTAATGTAAATTATTTAATATTGAAAAATATTACTGGGGCGCCCGGGTGGCTCAGTTGGTTAAGCGTCTGACTTCGGCTCAGGTCATGATCTCACGGTTTGTGAGTTCGAGCCCCGCATTGGGCTCTGTGCTGACAGCTCGGAGCCTGGAGCCTGCTTCCGATTCTGTGTCTCCCTCTCTCTCTCTGCCCCTCCCCCACTCATGCTCTGTCTCTCTCTGTCTCTCAAAACTAAATAAATGTTAAAAAAATTTTTTTTTAATTGAAAAATATTCCTCGGCTGTCATGAACAACTATTTGGAGATATTATGCTGATTTGTGAGTACTTCCAGAAGCACAAATTATAGCACAAGAAGAAGCAGGAAAGTGCACGTTTGTGCTTCCAGAAAATGCTACATCATTATGCAAATATCTGTTGAATTCTTGTTGAGGGAAAGAGTTAGCAAACCGATGTATCTGTCTTTCCTCTTACTCGCTCACTCAACTCGGCACTCGGAAACAGGGTCCTTCTCCAGAATCAACAGGGACACAACTCATAGTCCTTCCCAACATCAGGGCACCCTTATCTTTTGTTTTGATGACGTGGCACGAGAGACCTGGAGACACGTTTCCGTTTTCCTGGGGCCTGAACGGTGTTAGTCACGAGAGCGGATGTTTAGAGGTACACTGAGCGCCGAACTCTGAATGTTCGTTAATACATCCGTATGTGTGGGTACGCACGCTCACCTGTATGTATATGTGTGTGTGTCTGTGTGTGTGTTTATATGAATAGAGGGGGTGGGGGAGAGAAAGAGAGATACCACTTGTGGCAAAATGCTAATGACTGGTAAATCTAGGAGAGATGTGTATGTCTCTAAATTGTGCTATTTCAACTTTTCTGTGTTTGCTATTTTCCAAAATAAAATGGGGGGGGGGCGGATATTTCACTTGCTTCTTCCTTCTTTTACTTGTAGGCTGCTAGAAAGTTCTGATTTGATTCCAGCACTTGTATGGGAATATCCCCAGAATGTCTGAGCTGTTCTCCCTTGGAGAGTGGTAGCAGGACTCAATCTCCGAGCACTGACTGGGTCTTCAGGAAGCCGTGGGGTATCCCCGGAATCAGCAGTCTCTCTGTGAAGTGATTTGGGTATCGGCGGGTTTGGGGGTTTGCCAGGTGCGTGAAGGGGGAGGGTGAAGGGGGGAAACAACTGAAACGAAATGCAAGGGTGTTGGTTGCCAAAGTTGGATGTGGACTCTCAGCCGGGTGAGGAGAGAAATGAACACATGAGAGAGTCCGAAGGAGGGAAGATTCCAGATCAGTGACTGGATAATGTAATAGAACGAAGCAGTGTTGGAGTGAGCTGGTTGTCAAGACAGGGTAGTGGTTCAAAGGCGAGAGGCTCGTGTGGCTGACAGCATCATGTGGATGGATGGTGGCCAGTTATCGGTCATGACCGAATCTCGGATGCGGCCGTGGGAACGGGGGCCCCAGGAGGGTAGAGTAAAAGACCGCTGGATGTGCAGGCATTGTTGTCAGAGAAGCAGAAGGAGTTATAGCATGTTGCCTAAACACAACAGGAACGCGCTACTAGCCGCCCGACCTGGGACAAGTCGCTTCACCTAAGACTCAGTTTCCTCATGTGTCAAACGAAGATAATAACCTTCCCTCCGCGGGTTCAAGCACAGAGCACAGCACATGGTACGTGACGAATGCCAGTGAACACAGCCCATGACCATCGGAGTGAATCATCTGAAATTGCCAATAGTCAACCATGTTGACTTACAACAGTGACAATTTTATAGGGTTTAATCTAACATTATAACATTTTATTCTTTTCAATAAAAGTCATGGATTATATTTCCAATGCAGTAGGGTTTAATGTTTACAGAGCTGTTGTATAATTTCTTCATTTGCGGGTGGCAAAATAGTTTCAGTCAAGCCTTGAGGCTCAAGCCACTCGAAAACAGTACACGGCCTGCCTCTAGAGCCCCACGCACCTGTGGCCCAGGCTCTGCGTGGCTTGAACTCAGGAACTGATTTCTGCCAGTTGTGGATGGCCTTCTCTGTCTGGATGTTAGCCAGCCTCAGGGTTGGTCCCCAAAGGCCCAGGCCTGGATGATGAGCTGTGCCATGGGGGTGAGGGAACCAGGATGAAAGGTTGGAGAAGGTCCTAGAGTTAGTAATGGGGCCTCGAGGAGGAGCTGAGCCATACAGATGCCTCCAGAATGCGGCTCTGCAGCCGGGGTCCGTGATCACGGCTTTTTGGGCAGACGGTTCTGAGTCTCTGAGGACTTCTGAGTCAGGCTGCGTTCTTATTGTGTTAGAGAACATCCCTGATGAGCGGATTGCCATGAGCACAGGACATTTTATCCTTGGCTTTGCAACTTTCTTTGTATTGTCCCACTTCCTGTCGAGTTCCTCTGCTTGCTGTCTGTCAAGACCCAGGATCGAAGAAGAATTTGAAGATGAACATTGTATGCACGTGAAGGCATTATATCAACACAGCAGGTGGTTTTCCACAACTGCATGGGATTAAAATATCACCTGTTTGTGTTTTGGAAGTCACTTAACATTTTTATGTATTTTAGGGGAGCAGAAGGAGATGGTCACGAGAAGGCGAGGGCCTATTCTTAAAAATCACCGATGTCTATTTGCCGAGGCAACTAACATGTGCTAGATCTTGAAGTGTGGCACAAACATGAGACAATAATAATACTGGCTATAGTTTATGGTGTCCACTATGTGCCAGGCACTGGACGAGACACCTCAATTATGTGATCTCACTCAGCACTCATGAAAACCCTGTGAATCACAGCCCAGAAGACGAGAAGAATTTGAGACCATCCGGACCAACTGGGATATGTGTCAGAGAAGTCAGCGAACAACAGAGCTTAAAAAGAGGCAAGGAGAACGTACCCAGTGTAATTTATTTGTTGAGCAGATGACTTACAGCAGTCACTGGAATTTTAAGAGGAAATGGAGCCTCCAGTAACATTCTATCTGAAAGGAATCTAGACATTCCCAAGTGCCGTTGATGAGCACTTCGTAATAGGGGCTCCCGTCAAGATGGCGTCCTAGTATCAAAGGACAAGCTTGAGAAGGCCAAGCCAAAGGGCAGAGAATCTGCAGTGCGGGGTCCAGGGGTAGGAGAAAAGGGGTGCAGGTCAGCTATAACAGAGACCGGTCTCTGGCAATCCTGACTAAAGGTTTCATTGCTTCCTTGATGGTGAGCGATGAAAAGCACCATGAGAAGTCCCCAGATGTGCCCGTGATGTATATATATTTTTGCTTAAATTCACTGAATATAGTTCTTACTCCAAAACACAGGGTCAGTAGCTCTCAATGAACTTTATTCTTACATGCAAAAAATTCCAAGTTAAAGAACCTCTCAAAGTGGATTGGGTCCACCTCATATAACTAATGTAGTAGAGATTTCAGCGCTCGGCATGGGCAAATCAGAAGATACTTCTGGACAGTCTTGGTCACCTGTAGGTTTGAAAACTGACAGATACGTGAGTGGAAATAACCCATAGGGGGATAGAGGGCAGGTCTAAGGGACAGCGTCTGGGGGCAATAATGGTCCCATGATCAAGTACAAGTTTCAAGAGGAGCAACGGTATGAAAACAGTTAGTGGAAGGCAGAGGCTGCCAATAGAGCAGCAGGCAGAGACCCCAGCTCTGAACAGGTAGGTTCAGGCTGGGGGGTGAGCCAGAGCCCAGGAGAGCCGCGTGCATGGACACACATTGTGATGTGAGTCAACAGGTCGGGACATCGGAAAGACAGCATCTCCTGCAAAGTATTAACATAATAATAATAACGAGAAAAATGTAGTAGGTATTTATTTTACACCGCCAACTCAGATGTACAAGCGTTACGCTTCTTTATTTTCAGAATTCACATTTATCTGACTCTGCGTCCCCATCCAGCTGGCTGGGAATTCATTATCGATCATTATCAGGAAATGGGTGTGGGTAGGTCGCCCTCTCCCTTAGGTAGCTGAGGAGGAGGCTTAGGCGGGACGCAGGACATCGTAGACAACCGTCAGCTCTTCTGTCCTAACGATGCTTCGGGGATGCTCGTTGTCAAAATCTTTATTGTCATGGTCATGATGCCTGAACCCTCCAGCATCCGCTTGGGTGGGAATCCATTGATGGTTTTGGATTGTGAGATTCTGCATAAATCCTTCAATGACGTATGCAATCAAATCTGGGTCTTCCTGATTCTGAAGTTCCTTCTCATGCGGAGGAGCCCTGGCACAAGGTCCTTGGAGTGGGCAATGTAGGAATGGGGTAGACCTCTGAGTGGACCTATCTTGGTCCCCCAGCCCCTGCTGAAGCACATAGCTGTCTGATGTAGCATGACCACTTTTCCCAGAGGGCCTCAGGTTGGAATTTCTCACTTGAAGTTAGTGGTTTAGGCAGAACAGAAAATTCTCCCTTTGGGCAAAAGCCTTTCATGGCCTTAACTACCAAGAAGAGAGCTGTGAGTATAATCTTCACGGGACCCTCTGTCAAAGATAAGAAGGAGAAAAATGCATTGACATTCTGGAGCAATTTGATGGCTTTAGTTTTGGGGAAAAAAAATCTTTCAGCTGAAATGGAATTAGAGTTGACCTTTTAAAAAAAAAAGTTGGTCTTGGCTTTTCTGAAGAAATGTCTTCCAATTCTGAAATATACAAAACTCAATGCAGCGGGGAAATTATGGGCAATTGCCTTGAACCTTCTTGGTATGAGATTTCAGAGCATCTAGGGTTACATAATTGTTTCCAATAGTCAGAAACACACAAACACTTAATTTCATTGTTTGATGGGTCTTCGTTGTGGTCCTGTGCTGGCGAATTCCAGAGAACTAGTTGCACGCAGAGTTTTTTGTTTTGTTATACATATCGTTTCTTACCTGTGTAAGTCCACCAATGGGATAACTTCCTAGAAATGGAATTGCTGGATTCCAGAGTATGTGTACTTATATTTTGAGAGATTATGACATATCCCCCCACAGAGACTGCTCTAATTTATATTAGGACAGATCTAGGAATATAGGAGGGTCCCTATTTCCCACATTCTTATCAACACAGCGTCGACTTTTCTCATCTTTACCAATCTGACAGATGAAACAGAGCTTCTCCTTTGTAGTTTTAATTTGCATTTTTCTTAACCTGAATGATATTTTCATAAGCGTAAGAGCCAAGTTAATTTGCTTGCTTGTGAGAAGTTGATTAATATTTTTGGTCAGTTTTTATATTGGGTCACTCGTCTTTTTCTTATTGATTTGTAAGAACTCTTTATGTATAAATGAAATTAGTCCTCTTTCCATGGTATGAGTTCTAAGTATTTCCTCCAGTTTTTTTCCTTTGTATTTTAACTCTGCCCATGGCAGTTTTTGTCATGCAGCAATTCTTTGCATGAATTTAAACTCACGAATCTTCTAAAAGTTGGTTTGGGGCTCTTATATGTTAGTTAGAAAGGTGTTCTCCAGTCATAGGCGTTTTAGGATTTCTCATGATTTCTTCTAGCAGTTTTAGGTTTCATTTTTTACATTTAAGTCTTAAATGTCTATGAAATTTATCTTGGTGTATGCTGTGAATGCACCAGGTAGGGTAAGGTAATGTATGCTGCAATGTTCATTCATGTTCCATGTCCGTTTTGTATTAGCTCAGGGCTCTAGGACCCAGCAGACAGAGAACATCACTGGCTACCATGGCAAGAACATAGATATATGGCGATACAAAACCTGACTCTTTAAGGGTTCCTCTTGAAAGAAACACATTTACGCTCCCATTTCGTTGATCAAAGCAAATCGTATGGTCAGAAGGAGAGGAGAGCTGGAATATTTGTGAACAGATTCAGTGGTTACTGCAAGAATTATGGATCCAACTCTTTATTTCCAGATGCCAACGTTGTTCTCTCAGCTGTATCTAATGACGAATCCACCTTTTCTCCACTGATCTGAAATGACTTCTTTATCGTGGTCTAAATTCCGTTACGTATTTCGGACTATTACAGAGTTTCTATTCTGTTCCAATGATGGGTCTGTCTATTCACGTGCTGTATGGTTTTAATATTATTCAGTTATGATTTTCTAATTTATAATTAGGAGAGGCACAAGCTGTTTTAGTATCTGGTAGGACTAGTCTCCCCTTGCGACCCCCTGCCCGGCCCAGTATTCCCTATTTTTTGAGGATTTTGTTATTCTCGCTTGTTTATCTTTTTCATATGAATGTTGGAGTCATCCTATTTAGTGACCATATCCTGTTGGTGCTTTTTGTTGGGTTTCCATTAAATTGGTATCTTAACTTGGGGAGAACTGTCATTTTTATGAGGTAGGGCCTTCCTGCCCAAGGCTGTGTTGTGTCTTTCCTCCTGTTTGTTCTCGTGTTCTTCAGCAGCATTTAAAATTGTCCCCATCTACTGCCTACATGCTTCCCGGCTAGTTCCCGACCATTTTGTTACCATATTGCTACTGTGTGAAAAGGGACTCCTCATTCTTTTTCCTTCTTCTCCCTCTCCTTCTCCTTCTCTCTTTCTTTCTCCTAATTTGTGGGCATGAAAGTCCTTGGTTCCTCCGGCCCCTTTCACAATTATTAAATTGGAAGCAACGATAAGGTGGGATACAGGCGTGACCCAATGTTAACATAAGGGCGAGTCAGAGTTGTGCACAGACATTTTTGCTTTCCCACGTTTCACCTCTAGAGATCGTAGGACAATGAACTTGAGCCACAGGGTTGTTATTTACAAAGTTCGTTTCTCTGGAAAGTTGGCAAGAGGGAGGCAGGTTAATCCCAAAGGAAGAAAAGCAGTTTACTTGACAACTCCCAGCTTAAGCCATATCAGGTGTGTCCTGGGTGGCGAAATGACGGAGTGCATCCCTGGGCCGGATGACTAATGCAGTACCTGCAACCCACCGGGTGCCTTATCAGGTATTTTTGGAATAGAGTCAAGTCTAACCAGAGTTTAAGCACCGGAAGGGGGGCTTCAGATTAGCCAGAGGAGTGGTTCTCCGCTCTGCTAGCACGTGAGAATCACTCAGGGAACTTCTGGAAAGCACTGACGCACGGGCCCATTTCAGACCAGTGATGTCAGAAGCCGTAGGAGTGAGGCCTGGGGCAGGGGGTGGGGAGGTCAACACCTTGCAAACGTCCCAGGAGATTTTACTGTGCAGCAAAGTGGGGAACCACCGCTCTAGACCAACGTTGTTGCTGAGCAGATGAGGGGTGGGCAGTGAGAGGTGGTGAGGTGTCCGTGGTCAAGCTGAGAGCCATTACGAGGTCTCCCGGGTCCCCAGCCCAGGTAACGGGAGCTCTGCCTCCCGAGGCTGCCAGGCCTACGGGCTCCTAAGTGTTTGAGGGTTAGAACTCTTTTTACCCTGTCGACGACCCCAGGAAGGAGGCATCAGGCTATCCCCATGAAATGGGGAGCCAGTTGGGGCGCCTGGGTGGCTCAGCTGGTTGAGCATCCGACTCTGGATTTCGATCTCGAGGCTTGTGAGTTCAAGCCCCGCATCAGGCCCCATTCTGACAGTGCGGAGCCTGTTTGGAATTCTCTCTCTCTCTGCCCCAGCCTCTCTCTCTCTCTCTCTTTCTCTCTCCCTCTCTCTCTGAAAACAAAAAAAAAATTAACTTAAAAACAAAAAAAGAAACAGGAAGCCCGTTCTGCAGCTTTGCACAAGGGTATGCAGTCAAAAAGGGCAGAATTCAGGAGGGAACCCCTGCCTGCCTGACCCTTGTGCCCTGGGCCAGCCTCTTATTTACTCGGGCCAGGAGGCCTCGGGGCACTACCAGCCACATCCCCCTCCCTGGGGAAATAGTGAGTTATATAATACGGTCATTAAGAATTGTTTACATTTTAAATATGTTTAGCGGTGCAACCTCTTGTCAGTTGAAACCTGACTTCAATAATGGGGAGCAGGGCCGCCCAGTGGGGGGCAAGCCGGGGTCGCCGAGCTACACCCGCTGGCCCCCTCTGCCCCGTCGCGCCCTGGCGTGCTCCCCCTAGGGAAGCGTTGTGTTTGAAAAGCAGGGGCATAAGATGCTCTAACATTAGATGAGCAATAATAAAAGAGGAAAAGAACGAGAGGAAATCGTTATCCGTTCATCTGCCGGTGGACATTTAGACTGTTCTCGCCTCTTGGTTATTGTGGAATAATCCAGCGATGAACAAGGGAGTGCAGACATCTCTGTGAGATTCTAATTCCGATTCCGACTCAGAAGTAGGATCGCTGGATCGTAGGGTAGCTCTACTTTTTTTTTTTTTTTTTTTTTTAGTAAATTTTTAAGTTCATTTATTTATTTTGAGAGAGACAGAGAGAGCACGAGCAGGGGAGGAGCAGAGAGAGGGGGAGAGGAAGAGAATCTCAAGCAGACTCTGCAAGGTCAGTACAGAGCCTGACGCGGGGCTCGAACTCACGGACTGTGAGATCATGACCTGAGCTGAAGTCGGCTGCCGCACCGACTGAGCCACCCAGGCGCCCCCCCCCCATGGTGGTTTTGATTTGCATTTCCCTGATGACGAGTGTCATTGATCATCTTCCCATATGCCCGCTGGCCGTGTGCACATCTTTACCGTCTTCTTGAATGTCTAGTCAAGTCCTTTGTCCATTCTTTAGTAGGGTTATTTGCGTTTTTGCTATTGAATTAGGGGAGCACCTTATATACTTTGGATATTCACCCCTTATCAGGTAGATGATTTGCCAATATTTTCTCCCATTCTGTAGGTTTCCTTTTCGTACATACAATGGAATATTATTCAGTCCTAAACAAGAAGGAAATTCTGTATTCTGTGACACCGCGGATGAACCTGGAGGGCATTATGCTGAGTGAAATAAACCAGTCGCAGAAGGACGACTTCCGTAGGATTCCACCTACATGAGGTATGGAAAGTAGCCAAACTCACAGAAGCAAAGAGGTGGAATGCAGCTGGCCAGGGGCTGGGGGCAGGGGGACACGGGTTACTATTGCTATCGAATGGGCGTGACTTGTGGTTATGGGAGATGGAAAAGGCCCAGTGACCTGATGCACACTGCGGTGTCTACGGTTAATAGTGCTGTATGCACACTTCATTCGTTAAAAGGGTTGATCTCGCTCTAATAAAACAGAGACGGAAGGATTCAGCTGGATCTCCTCACTTTGCACCGCATTTTCTCTAGAGTAGCACGTGAGCTTTTTGTGTTCTCGTTTTGCCACCCCCAGATCTGGCAGACGGAGCCCCCCCCCCCCACCCAGGCTGAAGGAGGGCCTGGTTTTAAGGGCCACACCTTCGGGGCTCTCGGGTTACCCACCCGGCCTCTCGTAACGAGCAGATGGGCATCTGGGGTACGCGTGTGCACTGGCCATATTGGACCACTTTTCTCTGCCACCCCTCCCCCAGGCTCAGGGCAATCAGAGGCCCGGATGCCAAGCCTGGTTTGGAGAGATTTTCTCCAGCAGGCCCCGTCCGCCCCTGCCCACCCCCCTCCTCCCAGTGCTGGCAGCTGCAAGGGGACCTCTAGACCTGCTAAGTGATGGGACGGTAGGGGGCAGGGGGGCCCACTCCAAAGTGCCTCTGGAAACAATTTCTTCTGCCCTGCTTTGGGAGTCTGTGAAATTTTCTCTCCTGTCTCCCTGTTGCCTTTCTCGGCCTCTGTCTCCGGGGTCCTGCTTTCCCTCTTGGCCCAGCCTGCTCTCCGTGCACGTGCGCGCGTGTGAGTGGAAATCGGAGTGTGCTCTGTGTTAACACCTCTCTCCCCAACTTCCATCCCTCTCTCCTCTGCTCCTCGTGTGGGAACAGCCCAGGTCTGCCGGGGATTCCAGCCAGTCTGGGTCCCCTGACTGCCCACTCCAGGAGTGGCTCAGACATGGTCCCGTCTGCTATAGGCATGACAGGTGGGCGCTAAAACCAGAATGCCGGGAGAGACGGGTCACAGGGCCCAGCAGCCTAAATCTGTCCTCGATTCGCCCTCCGTCACATTCTCACATTCTGCCCCGGTGTGCCCAGCTCCACCATGGGCTCCTCGGGGGCAGGGTCCGTGTTAGACTGCCCTGCGCGTGGCAGGACGACCTACCCCCGGCATGGCCGCTGTCGTGTGCTTGCTTGGCCGGGAAGGCCGACAACTTCAGCGAATTGCATTGTTGCAGGAATCTGGCATCAGAGGGCCGAGGGCCATGTCACCAGACAGCCAGAGGGCACCTCCCGACTTTGGTATTGCGGACGTCTGAGCTCATGCCGGGGCTTGGACCGGATCATCCATCCGGGTGTGGATGGGGCACAGGGACTTGGCCAGATCAGGTTCCTTAAACCCCAAAAAGGGGGGTGGGTGGGTGCATTGAGCAGGACACCCCCACTTCACCCTCTCACAGAGGCTTGGGGCTGACAAGGTTGGAAGGGGTGGCTCGGGGGTAGATGGAAATGCCCCAAAGCCAAGAGCTATGAGCTGTGGTCCCCCGGGACCCCGTAAGCCTGGACAGGGAGCGGTTTAGCAGGACTTCAGATGGCAGAGTCCCAGGGAAGAGCCCCAGATGGCCGGAGGAGACTGTCTGCCAACCCCGGAGGATGGGGCTCCGAACAGATCTCCTGCATCTGGGGAACTCAAGGGACACAGCACTGTTGACCCCAGGGGTGGGGATTCAGGTCACCCCTGCTGCGTCTGGAGCCCCACATGGGCCTTCATTCAACAAACATCCCCTGCTACAGCGTCAGTCCCAGAGTGCCTACACGGGGAGTGTACTCTCTCAGGGCTGCTGGGACAGACGACCACAAACAGGGGTGGGGCTTAGAACAAAAGAATTGTATTCTCTCACAGTTCCGTGGCCCGGAAGGCTCAAACCCCGATGTCAGCAGGGGCCACACGCCCGCCAGAAGCATGAGGGGGAGAATCCCTGCTCGTCTCTGGCTAACGCTGGCCGTCAGCATCCCCGGTGGTCAACCCTCCCGTCTCTGCCTCGGACTTCACGTGGCCTTCTCCTCTGTGTGTGTGTCTCCTCCCGTCTCCTAGAAAGACTTGTCATTGAATTCAGGGTCCACCTGAAAAGTTCAGGATGATCATCTCAAGATCCTTGATGACATCGACGAAAACCCCGTTTCTACATAAGGGATGTTGACAGGTTCTGGGCGTTAGGACGTGGACGGGTCTTCTCAGGGACCATTGTTCAGCTCACTCCAGATAGCGTTAACAGAATCCTTTTCCAGAGCACTTCGGTGGCCCAGGGACTGTTCTCAGTGCTTTCCTCCACTGGCCCACCTCACCTTCATGCTTGTGGGGTGGGCACCAACATTACCCCATTCGCAGGTGAGAGGGCCTCCAGTTTGTAGAGGTGAGCTGAGGGGCGGGATTTCCCAACTCGCCACAAAGTGCAAGTAGAAATCAGGGAGACCGTGAGCCCAGCTCCTCCCCACTGAGCCACACTGGCTGAGACTCTGGTGGGTCCTTGGAAGGGTACAGAGAGAAGCCCTCGTGACAGGCCTTCGGGCTGCCATCTCCCTGGGGACTGTTGACGTCTGGGTGTAGCCTAACCCGGTCCACACAACAGAGGAGCTCAGGCGAAGCAGTTGGTTAGTTTAGTTAGGTTTAGTTTAGTTAGTTTAGTTAGGTTAGTTTAGTTTTCCTCCCACTCACTCTTCTCTGGAAGGCTGAACTTGCCCAGGGGCGTGGGGGTCAAGGTGGGTGCCCCAGACTCCAGTCATCCCTCCTGACGCTCCATGTTGGTTTGACTTGCTCTGGTAATTTCCTTCCTTCTAAGCCACAAAACAGCCCCATCCCACAACACTTCTCCTTATATGCCCAGAGTCACTGCCCGAGGGGCTTTGGCCCTTCACGGCGGCCACCCGAGCAGTGAGTGGTGATGTCAGGGCCCCTCCTCGCTGGGACCTCTGGCATCAAAGACCCCGTCTTCTCCACAAGGTGTCCTGCAGGGACAGAGCACCTGCCTCTGACCACGTAAGTGTACGAGCTCATGCCCAGTCCCAGCATACAGTGGGTGCTCAATAGAAGCTTGGAGAACGAATGACGGACGAACCATTCAGCTGGGAGGGCACTTCTCTGCTCTGGAACCCCCTCTGTCTGGCATGAGGAGTCCAGGCTTTGTCTACATTTTCTTCCTGACATCATACCTCGCATACCGTACCCCCCACCCAGAGGGGACAGATGGGAGACCCTGGCTGCCTCCTAGCCCGGCCCTCTGAGGGCAATGTACAAAAGACGGCCAGTTTTCGTACGTATCTGGAGACTCACAAGCTCTCAGTCAAGCCAAAACCAGCTGCGGAATTAAACAGAAAAAGGATACATTCAAAACAGTAGAATTGAAAATCCCACCCACAGCCGCAGTTTCGTGTGACCGCAAATCAGCAAAACACCAAAGGTGACCAAATTTAATTACTGTCGCTCATGTCTGGGTGTCTGTTGATGCACCGATAACGTTTAGATGGGAAATAAAGACATAGGTAACTCACAAAGCTTTCTGTATTTTCCATAACATTGATCGTTTTTGCCTTCAGTCGACAAAAGTCACTAATTATCTTGTTATGGTAGTGATTTTTCGCACAAATTGGCTCTATTGGCAGAAATCGTCTAAAGGACGAGTCTTGAACAGCTTTTGTAAAATCTGCTCAAACAATTATGAACCGGGGTGCTGTGATTTTAAGCTGCTTTGTAGCTGCCGTTTCTTCTCTCTGGGGACAGTCCCATGTTTGCCTGGAGGCTTCACAGGCCAGGGCTGGGTTTTAACCAGAGCTCCCGAGACCGGCTCCTTATCCTAGGGTCCAGCCTTGGAGGTCCTGTAGACTGCCTTCCGTGCTGCCTGCCCCTGTTGGGGATGATGAAGAAGCTGGTGACGTTCCTGGCGTGGTCCATCTGGGGGCCACGGAGGAAGGGGTGGAGGGACTTCTGTTTCATCGTGGGGACCCGCACAGCTCTGTGCTCATCCACAAGGAAGTCCCTTGGGCTCACGGCATGTGGATCAAAGGGTTGCATCCACCCGGCTGAGGGGAAGAGAAATACTGGTTCGCTCTTGGAAAGAGCCAAGAATGGGCTCAGGGGTCACCTTCTGGAAGCCCTTGTGAATGGGAATCCACACTCTGGACGCCAAGCCCAGCTTCGTAGCTCACTCCTGGCCTGTCCTTTAATACCCGTGTGATGCTGGGGGTGCAGAGCCCTTGGTGGCCCTGAGCGGCTGTCTCCTTGCTTGTAAAATGCAGATACTTCTAATACAGCAGCATAATAGTTTCACGCTAGTATAATCCTACTGCTGGCATACTGTTGCCTCTCTGGTCTCCTCGACCCCTCTCAGAGGTGGTTAATATTTTTATTTATTTTTTAATGTTTATTTTTGAGAAAGAGACAGAGGGGAGGGGCAGAGAGAGAGGGAGACACAGAATCGGAAGCAGGCTCCAGGCTCCGAGCCGTCAGCACAAGAGCCCGACGCGGGGCTCGAACTCAAGAACCGGGAGATCGTGACCTGAGCCGAAGTCGGACGCTCAACCGACTGAGCCGCCCAGGCGCCCCAGAAGTGGTTAATTTTTAAGAGAAAAGACATCGCTGTGATACACGCTGCTCGGAATGCCGGTGTGGCTCTCCTGCCTGGCTTTGAGATGCCAGGCGGGTTGCCTAACTTCCCACAGTTCTTCAAGTTTCTCATCTCTCAAGTGGACGTAATGTCTACCTTGTCAGGCTGTGAAGAGAATTCCACACAAATGACACATGCACTGGGCCTGGCATATACTTAGGGGTTTCATGCTTGGTGTGTGTGTGCGCGTGGGGGTGCGTGTGTCTGTGTGTAAACACGCTTACATATAACGTATGATAACTATGCCCAGATGTGTGTTTGAGTAATGCTTTATTGGATCAGGAAAATAACCTTTCTTCTTCTTTTTTTTTTTAAATATAATTTATCGTCAAGTTGGCTAACATACAGTGTTATGTGTCCTCTTGGCTTCGGGCGTAGATTCCCGTGGTTCATCGCTTACATACAACAACCCAGTGCTCATCCCAACTGTACTCCTCAGTGCCCATCACCCGTTTTCCCCTCTCCCCCGTCCCCCCGTCAATCCTCAGTTTGTTCTCTGTATTTAAGAGTCTCTTATGGTTTGCCTTCCTCCCTCTCTGTTTGAAACTATTTTCTTCCCCTTCCCCTCCCCCATGGTCTTCTGTTAAGTTTCTCAAGTTCCACATACGAGTGAAAACAGATGATATCTGTTTTTCTCTGCCTGACTTATTTCACTCAGCTTAATACCCTCCAGTTCCATCCACGTTGTTGCAAATGGCAGGATTTCGTTCTTTCTCCTTGCCAAGTAGTATTCCATGGTATGTATAAACCATATCTTCTTTATCCATTCATCAGTTGACAGACATTTGGGCTCTCTCCATAATTTGGCTATTTTTTTTAATGTTTATTTATTTTTGAGAGACAGAGAGAGAGAGCATGAGCAGGGAAGGGGCAGAGAGAAAAAGAGACACACATACACAGAATCTGAAGCAGGCTCCAGGCTCTGAGCCGTCAGCGCAGAACCCAATGCGGGACTTGAACTCATGAGCTGTGAGATCACGACCTGAGCTCAAGTCAGACACTTAACCGATGGAGCCACCCAGGCACCACTAATCTGGCTATTGTCGATAGCGCTGCTATAAACATTGGGGTACATGTGCCCCTATGAACCAGCACTCCTGTATCCTTTGGATAAATCCCCAGTAGTGCGATTGCTGGGTCGTAGGGTAGGTCTATTTTTAATTTCTTGAGGAACCTCCACACTGTTTTCCAGAGCGGCTGCACCAGCTTGCATTCCCACCAACAATGCAAAAGAGATCCTCTGTCTCCGCATCCTCGCCAACATCTGTCGTTGCCTGAGTTGCTCATGTTAGCCATTCTGACAGGTGCGAGGTGGTATCTCCTTGTGGTTTTGATTTGTATTTCGCTGATGATGAGCGATGCGGAGCATCTTTTCATGTGTCTTTTGGCCATCTGGATGTCTTCTTCGGAAAAGTGTCTATTCATGTCTTCTGCCCGTTTCTTCACTGGATTATTTGTTTTTTGGGTGTTGAGTTTGATCAGTTCTTTATAGATTTTAGATACTAACCCTTTATCTGATATGTCATTTGCAAACATCTCCTCCCATTCTGTCGGTTGCCTTTTAGTTTTGTTGATGGTTTCTGTTGCCATGCAGAAGCTGATCTTGATGAGGTCCCAATAGTTCATTTTTGCTTTTATTTCCCTCGCCTTTAGAGACGTGTCGAGTAAGAAGTTGCTGCGGCCAAGGTCAAAGAGGTGGCTGCCTGTGTTCTCCTCTAGGGTTTTGATGGTTTCTTGTCTCACATTTAGGTCCTTCATCCATTTTGAGTTTATTTTTGTGAATGGTGTAAGCCAAGTGGTCCAGGTTCATTCTTCCGCATGTTGCTGTCCAGTTCTCCCAGCACCATTTGTGAAAGAGACTGTCTTTTTTCCATTGGATATTCTTTCCTGCTTTGTCAAAGATTGGTTGGCCATACATTTGTGGGTCCAGTTCTGGGTCTCCATTCTATTCTATTGAGCTGTGTGTCTGCTTTTATGCCAATACTAGACTGTCTTGATGATTACAGATTTAACCTTTCTTCTTTAAAAAAAAAAAAAATACGCCTTGGGGCCCCTAAGTGGCTCAGTTGATTAAGCGTTCAACTGTAGATTTCAGCTCAGGTCATGATCTTGTGGTTTGTGAGTTCAAGCACCACGTTGGGCTCTGTGCTGGCAGTGTAGAGCCTGCTTGGGATTCTCTCTCTCTCTCTCTCTCTCTCTCTCTCTCTCTCTCCCCCCCCTTCTTCTGCTCTCTCTCTCTTTCAAAGTAAATAAAAATTTTTAAAAAATCTGTCTTATCTGTAAAATGGGAATTTTAATCTCAGTCTTCTCTGCCTCCTCCAGGTGAGAAATCAAGCGAGATCCTGGGAGGCAAGATCCCTCGAGACCCACAAAGCCCTGTACAGATATGAGGCGCTCTGGATTAACTTGCTGAATGAAGGGGTGTGATTGAGGAATGAGGCATACAATTCTCTTGGCTCTTTTGCAGAACATTAAGGACCTTCCTGCCCTGAGATTCTTCCTGCTCTAAGCCACTTGCCCAAGGTCAAGGAGCTAGTAAATGGTGGAGTCAGGAATTGAACCCAGAGCCTGGGGATGGGGGGGGTGGAGTCAGGAGGAGATGAGAGGAACACCCAAGCAAACATCTGCCCCCGAGGCAATGATCCTGCTCCCCCCACGCTCACCCCTGGGTCCTGGAGGCGCCACAGATCTCAAGTCAGCTGAGTCTTCTCCAGCCGCTTCCTGTGGGTTGGGAGGGGGCCCCCTTGACCTTTGAGGGGGTCCCTTTTGTCCCCTCCATCCCAACCCTCCTGCTTCCCGCTCACACACAGAGATTGGGTCTCATCCAACAGCTCAGAGCACTTCCTCCAGGTGAGCCCTTTCAAATCCTGGTTCCACCATCTCCTGGAGTGTGACCCTGGGTGACTCACTTAGCCTGTCTGAGCCCCATTGCTCATCCCTGGTCTTGAACTAGCAGAACGCTCCTGAGGAGAGCAGGTGCAGGAAGCACCTCACGGTGCCAGGAGACAACCTGGCAACCCAGGCTGGGCTCAGGCTCTGCTTCTGTGTGGGAGAGAGCAACCTTGGTCAAGTCACTTTACCCCTTGGGGCCTCTGTCTGCTCTCTGCAGGGTGGAATTAAGAATCTCCTCGTCACAGGGCTATAGGAATTCGACGTGATTTTGCACCATACCGACCCAGCCCAGGACCTGGCACAGGGAGGGCCCCCAGAAGACTTGAGGCCTCCCTTCCTGCCAGACACTGTGCCCAGCACAGGAGCACAGATGCCCGAGTCTTAGTTCCTGCCTGCGGGGAGCTTGGGTTATAAAGTGCAGGGAGCTGAACTTTGTAGTGTTGTTTTTGTTTTGTTTTTTAATTGTAATAACCAGTTCTCCAGGAAAGCCAATAGAACTTTCCACTTTAATGCAGCACGAACAGAAACAATATATACTCAGCAGAAAGCGTATTTAATGACACTATTGCAACTCAAATGCCTTGTCCTGCCTGAGCTGCCTTGGTGGCAGGGATGGTTTATAAAGGTAGCCTGCCCACTGAGTGCGGAGACAGGGTTTACATGGGTTAAGATGTGTGAGCCAGGCTTAATTCTCCCCCAGATTTATTATTCCTTTACTTTTCCTGTGCTCATCCACTGCCTGGACATAAACACCCACACAGTCCCTTTTTATTGATTTCTTGGGGTCTTCAATTATTATTCTTGATGTGCATTCGAGGGAAGATACAGCAGGGGTCTGGCATGAGATTCGTTGCATTCATTCATTCATTCGTTCCGTTTTGAAGAATAAGTCACAGTCCTGCCCTCAGGGATTCTTTTGTTGCAAATTTTTGTCGTGGAAGAATTCAAACAAATACAAAAGGTAGAGAGAACGACATAAGGAAACTCACATACCTGTAGCAGCTTCAGTTACGAGGCATATGAAGCCAGTATCATTTTTTCCTTACCCCCCAATCCCTTTTCTCCCTTGGATTGTTTCGAAGCAAATCCTATCCATCATTTTGTTTCACTTGTGAGATTAAAAAAAAAAATCACAGCCACAGCAGTGTATCACACCTTTAAAAAAAAAGGTGCTTACTTCCTTCACATGAAGCCATTGTTTCCCCTAACTGGTTCCTCAATATTTTCTTCTTCTTTTTTTTTTTTTTTTACAGTTGATGTGTTTGAATTCAGATCTCACACAGCCTTTAGTTAACGTGTCTCCAAGCCTCCTCTGAGTCTGGGGAGGTGAAACTCACATAACATGAAATTAACCATTGTAAAGCATACAATTCAGCCTCAGGTCCATCCACAATGCTGTGCATCCACCTTTGCCATCTAGTTGCAAACTATTTCAAGCACCCCCAACAGAGACCCCATACCTGTTAAACAGTGCTCCTCATCTCCCCCGTCCCCAGCTCCCCAGAACCTGGCAACCACTCATCTGCTCTCCGTATCTATGCACTTGCCTAGGCTGGACGTTTTGTACGAATGCAATTACGTAATTCGTGACCTTCTGTGTCTGGCGTCTTTCACTTAGCATAATGTTTCCAAGGTTCCTCCGTGCTTTGGCACCCCACGTATGCCATTCCTCTTTGGGGCTGGGTCCTGTTCCAGAGTGTCACCTCTATTTCACCGTCCCTCCCTTCCATGAGTAATTGATCACTCAGCCCTATCAGTGATATTTCCAAAGTGTGTCTGACAATGTCCCTTTTCCTCCGTCACACACCCATCTCCTGCTCGGTCTACTGCCGCCTTTCACCTCACTTCCTTCTATCGCCTCCTCGCCGTGGAGGGAGAGAGCAGTGTAGAATTGTGCAAAGGAAGTATTTGCTCCAAGGAAGGGAGTGTATTGAAGCCAGAGGTCTCAGCGCCGATCACATCTCTGGCTCCCACATTTTCCCAGAGCTTCACACACAGATCGTGGAGGTTCGGGGAGCACTAGCCAGCCTCCCTGGATCACTCCGCACTCCAGAACTCAGTAGGGCTTAGGGACGAGGCCAGTCGTGAGCGGTTTTAGCTTTGGGACCCATGAGTCTGTGCAGTTACTCCTAAAACAGCTGGCTGGGTCCTTGTCTTGGAACACATGGGTGTGAACAGGCGGCTGTAATACACCCTGGGCGAGGAGAGTGTGTGCTGTGGGTCACGGCTGGGTGCGGCGTACCTGCTTTGCAAGTCCCAGGACTTTTTGCTTTGCAAATTGCAATTGCAGCGGCGTTGCTTACTGGGGTTGACAACTCTGTCCAGAAGAAGCGTGCTCTGGGTGGCTGGGGGATTGATGGCCACCAGGAAGGGCCTGTTGGAACCCACCGTGGTCCACCGGGTCCTCCCTCCGGAGAACAAGCGACTCTTTTATTTTTAATTAATTAATCCTTTAAAAGAGAGAGTGAGCGAGCAGGGGAGAGGAGCAGAGGGAGAGAGAGAGAATCCTAAGCAGGCTCCATGCTCAGCCTGACCCGGAGCTCGATACCACGGCCCTGGGATCATGACCTGAGCCGAAATCAAGAGTCGGATGCTCAACCGACTGAGCCCCCAGGTGCCCCGAGGACGAGGGACTCTCGGTGCCCATGGCTGTAGCTGCTGCAGTGCCCTCCTCGGCCAGCTGAACCACAGCCGCGTGCATCTCCCTGGGGGCTGTGGAACTTCCCACACCTGGGTGTCAGAGTGGGCTTCTGGTGGGCAGTGGGGTGGCTGGGGAAGCCAGCCTGTGACCTGCGGGGGGTAGGGGAAGTGGCAGTAAGAGTCAGAGTGGTGGCAATAGCAGTCACTGATGGTCTCGTAGAGTAGATGCCCCCCCATCAGTTAGGTGCAGAGGCGGCGACAGTTAGTGACGTCGGGTAACGTGGCCCAGGCTGTGTGACTCTGAAGCGTCAATCCAAGAGTTGAGCTGACTCTGAAGTCAGCCTGGATAGCTGCGTGGTGGGAGGGAAGGTCTGAGAAGCTTGAGAGAGGAGAACAAGATGCGTGGAATCTGTAGGCATCCTCCCTCCACTCCCCCCATTTCCCCATCCTTCCTCTTCCCCCACATTTCCCCATTCCCCCCATTTCCCCATCCTTCCTCCTCCCCCACATTTCCCTATTCCCCCCATTTCCCCATCCTTTCCTGCCCCCATTTCCCCATCCTCCCCCCTCCCCCACATTTCCCCATTCCCCCCATTTCCCAATCTTCTCCCCTCCTCCATTTCCCCATCCCCCCTCCCCATATCCCCATCCTCCCCCCTCCCCCACATTTCCCCATTCCCCCCATTTCCTCATCCTTTCCTGCCCCCATTTCCTCATCCTCCCCCTCCCCCACATTTCCCCATTCCCCCACAGTTCCCCATCTTCCCCTCTTCCCCACATTTCCCTGCTTCCTCCACATTTCCCCATCCTCCTCCTCCCCCACATTTCTCCACCCATAGATCTGTATAAAATGCTGGGCAAGCGTAAGCCTTTCGCCAGGAGACAGATCATCCCACGTGCACAACTTCGCTGGACCATCGCCTCTTCAAACTCCAAGCACCATCTCGTTTCCAGACACCCCTTCTTTCCCCATCAGCCTCCCTGTCATTACTTCCTGTTTCTGCAACCTGGAGGACAACAATCCTATCATACCAACGACTCTGGGTCATTATTTTCACATGGAATCACTTTGCCCGTGGTTCCCCCATCCCTGCAGGCAGGGCAGACTTTGACTCTGGTAGGATCCTGCAGTCCGCCCCCTTGGGTCTGTGTCTGGACTCCCGAGATTCCCGGCAACCATGCACCTGCACAGGTCAGTGACATGGGACCCAAGCCTAATCACACCTACCAGAACCTGGAGATTCCCTGATGTCTCCTTGTCTCCCCCTCCCCAGACCTCTGGTTCATTTGCTTCCCCAAGATGGATTCAGTAGGGAACATTCTTCTCTGCAGCACAGGGGAAAGTAGGAGCCGTTTGAGGGGCGCTCCCTCACCTTTCTGCCAAGGTGCTTAGAGTCATGCTTTTGCCCTCTGTATCTTCTCCCTAGAATGGCGTGCCACCTGTGGGGCCCAGGGCTCCCCCTCCTGTGCTTGGCGTCCCATCCAGCCCCCATTTCACCACCCACGACTAACTTCTTCTATTTTCTGTCTTCAAACTCGCGTTCGGAATTTTATTATTAAAACATGCTCAAGGGGCACCTGAGTGGCTCAGTTGACTGGACGTCCAACTCTCGATTTCGGCTCAGGTCGTGATCCCAGGATCCCAGGATCATGGGATCGAGCCCTGCCTTGAGCTCCACGCTGAGCATGGAGTCCTGCGTAAGTCTCTCTCCCTCTCTCCCTCTGCCCCTCGCCCCTGCATTTGCTCTAATTAAAAAAAAAAAACAAACAAACAACTTTTTTTTTTAATTTTTTTTTTCAACGTTTATTTATTTTTGGGACAGAGAGAGACAGAGCATGAACGGGGGAGGGGCAGAGAGAGAGGGAGACACAGAATGGGAAACAGTCTCCAGGCTCTGAGCCATCAGCCCAGAGCCTGACGGGGCTCGAACTCCCGGACCGCGAGATCGTGACCTGGCTGAAGTCGGACGCTTAACCGACTGCGCCACCCAGGCGCCCCCAAAAAAACACTTTTAAAAAGGAAAATAAGCATGCTCAAGACTCTCATTATTTAAAAAAAATGGAAAGACAATCCTCACGTTTTCTAAATGACTCTCAAGGTCCCCTCTTCCCTGCCTTTCGATGCCAAACAGCGGCGGAGTGATGTTGACGGTGTAGATTCCCCCCCCCCCCCGACTGCTCGTCTGCCCAGCCCCCAACGCCACTTCCTGGTCTCACCCTCCCCCGTGGTTGTTCCTGCCAAAGTCGCCTGCGGACCAGCGTTGGGACGGTTCTAGAGGATGCTCTTCGCCCTGGGACTGCTCGCCCGCTCCGTGCTGGCCATCCGTCTCTGCTGTGGCACCTTCATCCTTGGGCCTTCACGAGACCACCCTCCTTTGCGGCCTCCCTTGTGGTCTGCTTGGAATTCCCTCAGATGTTGGTGTTTGGTTAAGGGCACCTCTGGGCTCTCGGCCCCGCGCGCGCTCCCTGAGATATCTGTCTCCGCTCACTGTCTCAGTCAACACGCCGACCGTGCCATCCGTCTCCTTCCCTCTTACCGAGCTGCAGATCTACATGGACATCTCTTCTGACGTGACCCACGGGCATCTCCAACTGCACGCGTCCGCATCTGAGCTCATCGCCTTCCTGCAGAAGAATGTTCTTTCTGTAATCCCGAGCCCCCACAGCAGGGTATCGTTTCCAGCTTCCCGAGCTCCCGACCTAGCAACCTGGGTGTCAGCCTCGATTCTTTCCTGTCCTTTGCGCAATCAGCCACTAAGTCCTCGTCATGGCACCTGCTGACGTCTCTCCGGGCAGCCCCCGTTCTCTGCACGCCTCCCCAGTTCCGTAGCTCGGGCTACAACATCTGGCCATCCTGCAGCTCCTCTCCCGCCCCAGCCCGCCCCCAACCACGCATCCTCCCCTGTGCGGGCAGAGCGATGGTGCTGAAGCATAGCCTAGTCAGCGAGTCGCCCGTTTGTGATAGGGCCCTGTTACCCACCACTCTTCGGACAGACTCCCAAAGCATTGTGGGTGACGTCAGTGAGATGGCCAGATAAGATGCCCCTCGCTTGTATCTCTCTTTCGACAGCAAGACTTGGCACCCTTCCGTGGACCGAATGCCCTTGGGGGGACTTTGGGGTCCTGCGCCATACCCTGAGGGGCCCGGGAGGCATCTCGCCCACCCGTGTGTCAGGTAACAGTCACGCCGACCTCCAGCCCTCTCGGCTGCGGTCTCGGAGTCCCTGGAGAGCGCTGACCTGGACGAGAGAGTCTTTGTGAACAGTCCAAGAGTCCAGTGGGAAAGCTCCAGAACATCCTTGGAGCAAAAAAGAAATCCCAGTTTGGATGCACCGGAGGCAGGAAGAGGGACGGTTTGACTCCTCTCCCAGGGCGGCACCGCTTGGTGCCTGGAGAGCCCTTGTCAGCCTGTGATTTCTCCCACGGGGCGAATGAGAGCTCAGGAGGGATCGCCTGGCTTCCCCACCTGCGTGGGGTGCTGTCGAAGAGGCCGAAGTCCCATCTAGGGGACTGAGTCACAAGCGCGCAATCCGGGGGCAGAACGGTCAGGGCTTAGGATATGGGGCCTGCTCACTATCTCATCCCCTGGGTTCATTCATTCCCTGCTTCACTTCCCAGCCCTCCCCCCGTCCCCTCCGCAGCTCTCCTCTTGGTCCTGGGGTGACAACTCAGGCCACTCTCCCTGCCCTTCTCTTCACAGTCCGTCGCACTCACTCTGGGGGGGGGGGGGCTCGTCCCCCTCAACGCTCCCTTGCCCATCCAGGGGGACAGATCCTGACCGCTTGCTACGCCCCAGCCCAGATTTCTCTCCCAAACCCCTGAAGCGAATCCCTTGGCCGTCTCCTGCGAATCTACCCGTAACGTGACATCGGCTGTCATCACAGCCTGCGAACCGTCCCTGTTCTCTCTCTCCAGCCGTGCCCTTGTCCTTTCGAAGCACCTGCCATGCCCAGCCCACACCCCTGTCCCAGGCCGCTAATCACTTCTCTGCACAGCAACCAGTGTCTGCGTTCTAGTGTGCAAACCTGCTCCCGTCAGCTCCCTGTTTAAGCTCCTTTAAAGCTGCCTGCGGCTCTCGGAAACCATTCCAGAACCCTCGCTGAGCCACCAGGCCCTCAGCAGTCCTGCCACAGCCCTCTCCCCTTAGAAGCCCCTCTGCTCGCTGGTCCAAGCTGTCCCGCAGCCTCCGGTTTCCTGAAAGTGCCTCCGTCACCTTCCCCTGCCCAGAACACCCTCCTCTCTGTTCACTCAACCGCCTTCTACTCTTCCTCCGATTACAGCACAGGGGTCACCTCCTCCAGGAAGTCTTCTCTGACTTCCCTGAGTTCGGTGCTTTGCTCTTAGCTTCCAGAGCCTTGCTTCACCATCAGTCTTGCCCAGCAGATTCCAAGTCTGTGAGGGTCATCACTGTGAGAATCTTTTCTTCTTTGTTTATTTTATTTATTTTTTTTATTTTAGATTGAAAGAGAGAGAGAGGGAGAGACCATGAGTTGGGGAGGGGCAGAGGGAGAGAGAGAGAGAATCTTTTTTTAAAATTTTTATTTTTGGGGGCGCCTGGGTGGCGCAGTCGGTTAAGCGTCCGACTTCAGCCAGGTCACGATCTTGCGGTGCGTGAGTTCGAGCCCCGCGTCAGGCTCTGGACTGATGGCCCAGAGCCTGGAGCCTGTTTCCGATTCTGTGTCTCCCTCTCTCTCTGCCCCTCCCCCGTTCATGCTCTGTCTCTCTCTGTCCCAAAAATAAATAAACGTTGAAAAAAAAAATTTTTAATTTTTATTTTTTTAAGTTTATTTATTTATTTTGAGGGAGACATGACCGGGGGAGGGGCAGAGAGAGAGAGAGAGAGAGAGAGAGAATCTCAAGCCGGCTCCACACTGCCTGCACGGAGCCTGACACGGGGCTTGAACTCACCAAACCGTGAGATCGCGACCCAAGCTGAAACCAAGAGTCGGACGCTTAACTGACTGAGCCACCCGGGCCCCCCCCACCCCCATCACTGCGAGAATCTTCAAGGGCAGAATCTCTTTGTGGCTCGGAGCGGTCCTCTTGACACCTAGCAGGTTGGGATAATACCCCGCTGGCAATAATTCCTAGCTGTGTGGGCTTGGGGGAAATTACTGAGCCTCTCTGTTCCTCAGTTTCCTCATCTATAAAATGGGGCTCAGAATCACCTATAGGTTTTAACTGCAGTTGTCCTTTTATGCCTCATTTGCTTGCTGAGGGTTCCATCTGTTGGAGAGGACTCAGGACTGGTGAAGCAGGCGAGGAACTCCGGCCGGGAACCTACAAAGCAGCTCTTCTCCCTGGATTGGGCATGCTGGGGGGGCGCGGTGAAAGGAGGCATCCCGGAGGAGAGAAGGCCCGGGAGCCAGAGGTCCAGGGGCTGTGCCAGATGTGGTCAGGGTCGGGGGTGGGGGTCCATGCGTAGACACATCTGGGCCCAGGGGAGGGAAAAAAAGCGAGACTGGAACCCGGGACAGGGGAGCCCACAGAAGACAACCAGGCCGCAGGCTCTCCTCCCGTCCCGGGCCTGAGGTCCAGGTGGGCTTGGCCACGAGTGCCGCAAGCAGAGGGGCCCAGAGCCTGGGTGAGACTGAGCCCGGTGGAAGGTTCTGGAGCTTGGCCCCTGGGCACAGGCAGCTGCAGGGCCGTGGAGTCAGGCAGGTCAGGGTAGAAAGGCACAAGGAGAGCGTCCTGTCCGAGAAAGGTGGTTTATTGCTGTCTGGAGGTCTCAGAGCCGCCGATCAAAAAGTCCACAAGCTCCCTGTGCAGGTGGAAGCCACCAGGCAGAGTCACGGTCACCGTCTAAAGGATGAGCCAGGCAGGGCCTGGCAGGTGGCTCCTTGGTGCGCAGAGGCCAGGCTGCGTCTGGAGACCCGGGCGCCCGGCACCTCAGAGGGGGGGCCCTAGGCTTGATTGGGGTTGGCGACTTTACCCCAAAAGAGGATGTCCTGGGTGTCTTTGCTGAGTATGGACAGCAGAAACGGCCTGTTGAAACGCACAGTGGTCAGTGGGCCAATTTTTCCAGACATCAACATAATTTTGCTTCCCGTGGCCGCCGCTGCTTCCGTGCCCACCTCGGTCACGTCGAGCACGGTCTTGTGGACCACCTGTGGGAACGCAAGACCGTCAGCCACCGCAGATGGGGTGGGCAAGAGGTGAACAGCCCGCTCGAGAGTCCCGAGGGGGCGTCTACCCTGGCCTGTCATTGCGCTGCTCAGCCGGATCTGTTTGTTTGTTCCTCCCGACGACCCTGGCAGCGGTCTTGGACAGACCCAACGCACAGATGCACAAACTGAGGCTCAGGGTCATGGAGACGCAGAGGGAGGGCACCCTGATCTGAGTGCCTCTCTGTCTGAGTCCAGGGACTGTGCTGCCCCCCAAAACCACTCCATATAATGTAGAGGGAGGGTCAAGGGTCATACGAGGCATTTTTCTCGCAAGCAACTTTCTGGCAGCTTCTCGGCCTTGAAGCAGCCGCCGCAGACATCCCTGCAGACAGGAAGGGCCCCACTGGTTTTAGCACCTCTCCTGTTCCATCTGAAATGTGCTCGGGCCCCTTGGCGACTTTGGGTGTCATGGGGCTTCACATCCCTGGACCGCATGGGCCCCTCTGCACACGTCTCTCCATCACCGCACCCTTTGGAAAGTGGGGCGCGGAGGAGAGCGGAAGGCTCAGACGCCCCGCTTCATCTGGGGACCTTGTTTCCAGAAGCGTAGCGCAAGGGCCCCTGTATTCTCCTTTCACACCCTCGGGGCATTTCCATCACCATTGCCCCGTGGCTGTGATTATCTAGTGCCTCTCCCCTACTCTGCCGGGCACTGCACACTGGCCAAGAACCACCACCCCCATTTACAGATGAAAACTTGAGGGTTCCAGCACTGTAATTATTTGCCACTGTTGGCAGTAAAAGGTGGGGCACAGGGGGCGCCGGGGTGGCTCAGTCGGTTGAGCATCCGACTTCGGCTCAGGTCACGATCTCACGGTTCGTGAGTTCGAGCCCCGCCTCGGGCTCTGTGCTGACGGCTCGGAGCCCGGAGCCTGCTTCGGATGCTGTGTCTCCCTCTCTCTCTCTGCCCCTCCCCCGCTTGCACTCTGTCTCTCTCTGTCTCAAAAATAATATAAACATTAAAAAAACATTTTTTTTTAAAAAGGTGGAGCACGGGATGGGGTCCACCTCTCATTCCGTCCCAGCGCTCCCCCACGCGTGGCTTCCGTGTCACATTATATGGCAAGGGGAGGTGGGGACCGGCTTTCAACACGGTTGCAGCCCAGCTCGCCCGGGCTTGCGCAAGTCCCGGGGAGGGGAGCCGGATAATGAGAAATGCAGTGATTTATGCAAATTCAAGAGGACCCAAACGTCCGCCCGGCCTTTACCATTCGAGCTCAGATATGGAGGATGAGTCACGTACGGTTTAAAGACTCACCTGGGAAACTGCCAGGTTCCTCTCCCCCGTGATTCCCGACAGGTCGGCCTGGTTGGTGAAGACTTTCGTCACGCCCAGCTGGGGGAGTATGGCTTCCAGATTATAGCTGCTGGAGATGGAAAACTTGGGCAGGTACAGGTGGTCTATCCACCTGGGAAAAGAGAAAGTTTCAGGTGAACCTGCCTGACCCAATGCTCACCTTCTCCCGCCTCCCAGCGTGGTCTTCCCTGGTTTCCTTTCCAGCCACCTTGTTGGAAATAAGTACTCATTTCCTCAGTTTCTTCTTCTTTTTTTAAGTTTATTTATGTATTTTGAGGGGGGAGGAGGGAGAGAGAGGGAGAGAGAGAGAGAGAGAACCTGAGTAGGGAAGGGGCACAGAGAGAGAGAGAGAGAGAGAGAGAGAGAGAGAATCCCAAGCAGGCTCTGCACTGACAGTGCAGAGCCCAGTGTGGGGCTTGAACTCACAAACCGTGAGATTATGACCCGAGCCGAAATCCAGAGACGGACGATTAACCGACTCGGCCACCCGGGCACCCCTCTTTTCCTCAGTTTCTTGACCCCTTGTGCTGACTCTTCTTAATTCATTAATTATCCATGCACATCTGCGAGTGCCTACGTGTGCCAGGCAGGGGGCCAGGGCCGGGGCTGTGGCGGCACCCATGCCCGCCCCGGTCCTCCCCCGCAAGCTTGCAGGACAGCGGGAAACACACGGTCTCCGACAGGGATTCCACAGAATGCTCCACGGGCACCAGGAAGGCTTCCTGTAGGAGGTGGCGTCAAGCCTGAGTCCTGAAGGGGAGGAAGGAGCTCGCCGGGTGGAGATGGGAACAGGAGGCAGGTGGATGGACTTGTAGGAAGGCAGGAAGGAGAGAGGATGCTTCACAGAGTGGAGGGAGGCCTTGGTGTTGGGGATGAGCGGCCGGGGCTGGGGCTGGACGTGAAGGGATTCTATTCGAGGGGGTCCTGAAACGCGCAACTGAAGGCCCCCATCTTGGCTGTCTGGAGAGCTCCCCGAGGGCAGGGGCTTCTTCTGCTTCTGAGCGGAACTGGTGGGGAGTTCTGGGAGCAAAAGCTCCCCACCTTCACACTTCCCTCTGTCTGTTTATATCCCTCCAGGCTCTTGTCACCGTCTGGTGTTACAGTTGCCAGACGTGAGGGGGCTGCGTCTCCCATTGAACCTTGAGTCCCATGAGCAGGGAGGATATCCATTCCTCTCCAAATTCATTCATTCGTCCATCCAGGCATCCATCCATTGACTCACCCATTCCTAGCACCCTTCATGGGCTGGGAATGCGCAGAGGCATATATTTCCTCAGCGCTTTGTAAATTAAAGGCGTGTGATGAATATTCTACCCGTCGACACCCGATCATCAAGCCCCTGCCGTGCAGCGGCTGTTTGCCGTTGGAGGAAGGAAGCGTTGCAACACGCAACGTGGGTGAGAGAGCGGGGTCCCTGTGTCGTGGGGCTTCCAGGGATCTGACCTGCGACTGCCGCCCCGTGTCCCCACCGCGGGGACCGGGCCCAGGACGCTCCTTGCCTTGCTCGTCCCCTTGACTTTGCTCTTGTGCATTCCATGTCCCAGCCCGTCTCGACCCTCAGGTTGACCTGGCCCCTGACCACTTCTCACACTTATTGCGGCACCGGGCTCCTAACAGGTCCTCCTGCCTCCGTGCCTGTCCTCGACGGTCAGTTCTCCACTCAGCTTCCTGGGTGGTCTTTTTAAAACAGTACTCAGGCCACTCCGTCTTCGGCGCAGACCTTGCCATGACTCCGCATTGCACTCAGAGGAGGGAGAGTTGCGGTTTCCCCGGCGTCTGCATGGCCCTGCTTGACCAGAGCCATCCCGTGGGGCCCCCCGACTTCTCCTAACTCTCACTCTGCTCCAGCCTGTCTCGCCTCACCAATCCTCAGGCAGACCAGGCTTTGTACGCAGGCTCCGCACTGGCCGTTCCCTCTGCCAGGAATGCTTTTCCCTAACATACCCGCAGGGCTTGGGTCCCTCACGCCTGGTCATGCCGATGCTCAGATACCACCTGCTGGCGATCCTATTTCAAATCACTAACCACCTCCTGGTGGGTTCAGTGTTCCTAATCATTTTACCCTGCTCTATTCTCCACCCCCACACCTTCATTTCTTCAGGTCCAACATACTGAACAATTTACCTATTTAAAATTAGTGCCTGGCCCATCGTAGCTGCTCAATTAACCTATGCGATGGAGGAGTAAATGGGCCAAGGGCAAGGTAACCCCAAGCCCCACGTGTGCTGGGACCGGTTCTCCCAGCACTGCAGCCCCGGCCGGGGACATCAGGGGGGTCCCGCGCGCTGGGGACACGGGGAGTGGGGGAGAGCGACGGAGGAGGAGGGAGGGGCAGTCACCTCAGCCGCAGTGAGTGTCTCCACCCCCTCAGCGTCTCTGGTTGCAGCACGGCCTCCACGGCCTCCATCCTGCCCTGGTCGGGGAGAACAAAGAGCGCGCTGTCGTTGCTGGCGTACTGGAGCTCCACGACGGTGCAGGCCAGCCGCTCGTCCCGGAAGTAAGGCACCTCCACGTCCTCGAGGTCCATCATGGGCACCGTCACCCTCCTCCTCTTGCTCACGTGGAACTTCGCCTCGAACGTGTTGTGGGGGTCGAAGGGCGTCTTCCATTTGGCTGAAGGTCAGAGGACTCCGTGAACACGGGGCTGCCGGGCCTCTACCCCTTCTCTGCCCGGGTTCCCCGGGGGCGCACCGCCAGGCACCCACTGGCCTCTTAGGGACGGCCCTGCCTGGGGGGGGGGCCAAGCGGGCGGGCCGCCGGAGACGGGGGTGAGCCCCGCAGGTCGGGACGGGGAAGGGGCCGTGGAACGAAGATCCGGTTCATCGTGGTGAGCGAGACACCTGCCGGAAGCCGGGACGAGCAGGTGCAAGAGAGACGGGGAGGGGTCAGGGAGAGAGGGGGGAGGGACCCCGGGGCGCTGCCGCCTGGGGAGGAATGGGAAACCCCTGGCCCCCTGAAAGGGACAATGCTCGTAACCGCCAGTTGGCCACCCGGTCGTTGACCTCGCCCGGCGGTCCGCACACGCGCACAGCCTCGTCAAACGGGCTGAAACGAGGGGCCAAGTGGGGACGTGAGGGCAGGGCAGAGGTCAGCCGAGGAGAGGGCACAGGTCTCTGTCCCCAGGAGGACTGGAGCACTCAGCAGGGTGGGTGGGAGCTCCTTTGCTGGGAAAGCGAGCCGCCCCCTCCCCTCCCCCACCCCCCGGGCCTGAGCTTCATTGATAGAGGCACCAGGGTGGGGGTGGGGGGGAAGCCCACCGGCTGGCATGTCCCTGGGGAGGAGAATTTGGAGGAGAAAATCCTTGGGCAGGGCAGGGTGGTAGGAGGGGAAACCACAGGAGACACAAAGAACAGACGGGGCGCATCCGGCCCACATTCGTTTTACAGAGAAATCTGGTTCCGCGCCTTCACCTGCCGGGGCCGGGGACCCAGCCAGAGCCCCTCCTGCAGACTTGCCGTGTCTCCCCTCAGCTCTTGTCTCTCAGACACCTGATGGCTCCCTGACTCCATGATCAGGCTTTGGGTCGCGTCTGTTTTTCGTCCCCATTGGCTCCCCAAGGCTGACTCTGTTTGCACCCCGTCTCTCCCGAATTTATGGGCTGAGGTCTGTGTTTGCTGGGTTTCTACCCATGGGATGGGGCACTGGACCAAGCAGAATCTGGGAAGGGGTCCTGGCCGGGATATTGCCCTCCCCCAGGGCGCTTCCCCAGAATGGTGACCCTGCTGGTACCACCCTCAAGATCATAGAGGATCGGGGGTGCGGTTAAGCGGCCGGCTCTCATTTTCAGCTCCGGTCGTGATCTCACGGTTCGTGAGGTCAAGCCCCGCGTCGGGCTCCACACTGACAGTGCAGAGCCTGCTTGGGATTCTCTCTCTCCCTCTCTCTCTGCCCCTCCCCTGCTCTGTCTCTCTCTGTCTCCCAAAATAAATACATAAACTTAAAAGAAAAGCTTATAGGGGAGCATAAGCTCCCCCGTTATTACAGGACCCTGGGTTGGCCAGGCTCCTTACACGCTGTCTTCCTGTGTTCATGGCCCCCAGACGGGCTGGGACTCCCAGAGGCTGAGTCCCTGGGCAGGACCCAGTCCAGGTCAGAACGGTCCCACTGGTGTGGCACTGGCAGAGGGCTTCTAGAGCATGTCCAAAGGCGTCTCTTCAGGGAAGAAGCTGAAGTTCCCACCCACCCAAGAGCGACTTGAAAGGGCAGCGCCTGCCTTCTGGTGAGCAGGCAAGTTTGACTCTGACTCAGTCCAAGGGTTACTGGGCCCGTCCCAGCGTCATTTGGAAAACCTTAAGAGAAGACCGTGCTTACAGGCAGGGAGGGACGTTGGTGCCGCGCCTCCTCCCCTCCGCCCACCCAGGACCAAGGGCACCTGCTGTGTGACGGTTTCCCTAATAACACGGTTTGCTACACCAGGCCAGAGACGGCCCCGCCGGAGCAGAACTAACAGATCAGATCTGATCCATTTCCTTCCAAACCCCAAGCCGGGCACTCACCTTTAAGGAAGATGTAGTTCACCAAGACCATTGCTGTGTGCAGGTCAAGGTCCTTGACCAAGTCCACAATTTTCCCCTGGGTCCTATTCTTCACGAAGTCGTTGATAAGCTTCTCGGCGGCAGCCGAGTCCTGGAAGTCGGTGGAGAAGGCCTCGGAGGCGTAGAGCGCCCTGGCATCTTCCCTGAACTTCTCCAGCAGCTTCAGCCCCTCGCTGACAAATATGGCGTTGCCCACGCTCAGCTGTAGCTCGTCGCTGGGCCGGCTGAGGCTCTGCAGAAGGTGCTGGAAGCCCCGGTGGATTTCCGTGTCGGGGGTCTCCGTGAGGTTGAACTTGAGGCCTTCGAGGATCTCCGTGAGGGTGGTGCCGCGGGCCCCCAAGGATAGGAAAGCCAAGGCGGTGGAGATGCTCAGCGGGGAGAAGATGACGTTCTTATTGGGGGTCTTTGAAACCAACCGCTTGTAGAGGCTGAAGGTGAAGGCAGTGTTGCTGGAGGCCAATCGGAGGCTGTCCAAGGGCGGCCCAGTGTGTTGCACCTCCTGGGTGGCTATCTCGGGGCCAAGCCTGCCCCCCAGGAGGCAGCGGACAGTGGGGCAGAGCCCAGCCACCAGGAGCCCCAAAGCCAAGAGGGGTGACATTCCAACTGCCCTCAACTCTGGAAAACAAAGCTCTTTTAAGTCTTGGGGGGCCCGATGGTGTCCCGACCGCCTCCCCCTGCCCCCTGTGTGGCCTGTGTTCTAGTCTCTGCCTCTGTTAGCTTTGTGAAGCTATGGAGGGGCCCGGCTCATAGCAGGTGCGCCTCCCCCCACATGCCACCCCCAACTCTGAAACTACCAGCTAAGCCAGAGCAACGATTCCACCGGGAGAAGGAATGGAGGAAAGATCAGAGAGAGGCGGGGTTCAAAGCCGGTGACCACAGCAAACAGGATTATGTACCTTCGGGCTCTGCCCACTCAGTCTCAGAGTCCAGAGGAGAAAAGGGCAGCTTCTGAGATGGGGAGGGGGGCTGGGGAGGGGAGGAGAGGGAGGGGCGGCCGAGGAGGGGGTTGAACCCCTTTCCATCGAGAGGCCCGGAAACACTTTCAGACAAGCACCAGGGGCGGTGCAGTTGAATCGCCTCAACACTTTGTTTACCCTTTGGCTGCTGCAACCGTTTCTTTGGAAGCGTTAAACAGCCCAACCCCTACCCCCCCCCCCCCCCCCCGCCTTCCCAAATTATTTCTGGAGAAAAAGAACTTTGTTTGGGCAAGTTAGCAGGCTGGCTCTGTTTCTGACCAGCCCGTCCTCTCGGTTGCTGGATAGACACAGCCTGCCTGTCTGTTTGGCCGGGGACGCTGGAGGGGAGAGGAGCCACGAAACAGCCCCCACTGAGACCGTGTGGCCTCTGCCCGGAGGGACCCCGTACAACAGTTCTGTCTGCGCCACGCGGTGAGGGCAGTGCCCTGTGCCAGACAAGGGGAGGCCCCTCGGGCCCCTCGGCGGAGTTGGGGCCCTGTCGGTCCCGTGTGTGGGGGTACCCAGCTGGCTAGAGTCAGAATCCAAGCGTATTGGAGGCAGAAAGGGCCACAGAAGCCCTCGTGGTACCCTTTGCAGGGGTGAAGACCCAGACCCAGAGAGAGGACTTGTCTTCAGAGGGCGTGGCATTCGGGGCCAGTGCCAGAGCCGTCCCTGGCTCCCTCCTGACTCCCTCCCGCCTCCCAGGCTCCAGGCCAACGCCTAGAGCCACCCTAGAAAAGTGGGTTCCTTTGCTCCCAGCACGCACAGCGTCACGGATTACCTGCCTCTGAGCTGGATGTAGTCGGCGGATCCCAAAGCCGCCCGCCCGGAGTGCTGGGTTTTCGTGGGTGCTGACACATTTATCCCTGCAGAGAACTCCTCCCCTCTCTTGGGAAATGTTGGCAGGGACACCCAACTGTTCCGTTTTGGAGTGGGATGGCCAAAGAATCATTTCTGGTAACCTGGGTTTATTAGGTCTACTGGAATAATCCAGTTACGGGAATGGTTCCTAACTTGTTCCTTTAAAAAAATAATAATAACACCCCCCCACACACACACACACACCACAAAAAAACAACTTTCCTTTTTCACTGTTATCTTTTACGAAATATTCGTTGAGGAACGTGTGAAAACCCAGAAAATATACAGAAGGGCATGGGAAAATACTCCCCCCCCAGATTTCATCGCCCCGCTAACACTGTGCTGTATTTCTTTTATAAGGTCACTTTTCTCGGATAGGTGTAGGCATGTGATGTGAATCTTCATACGCAAACTCAGATGTATATTTTTAAATGCAACACCCCGGGCGCCTGGGTGGCTCAGTCGGTTAAGCACCCGGCTCTTGATTTCGGCTCAGGTCGTGATGTCATGGTTCGGGGGTTCAAGCCCCGCGTCAGGCTCTGCACCGACAGCACGGAGCCTACTTGGGATCCTCTCTCTCTGTCCCTCCCCTGTTTGTGCTCTCTCTCTCTCTCAAAATAAATAAATAAACTTAAGGAAATGCAACACTCTTTTCTTGCCAGTAGATTGATTTGCGTTTTGAGGCACTCCTCCCCCGCTCGCAGATCGGGGGTGTTGGTCTGAGGACCCCGAGTGCGGGGGAGCACGTCCGTCTTTGGCAAGCTCCTCTTCCTCCTGGGGTTCTGCCACTGAGAGCTGTTGGCACCTCGTGGTCTCCTCGGATCTCTCTCGAACCCCAGGCCTTTCTTGGGCTCATGAGAAAACCTTCCCCTTGATCCCTCGTGGTCCCAACCCTCCCTCCATGACAACCTCTGACAGACTATAGGGTTCCACGGAGCACGATTGGGAAACCACTGGCTTCCGGTAAGGGTGCGGCTTTGACGAGCCGTGAACCCGAGTCCTGAATGTAACCTCGCCAGCTGCGTGGCCTCAGGCAAGTGGGAATCCCTCAGGCTTAACCTCCGTGTCTCTAAAACGCTGAGAGCAGCATCTTCCTGACAGGGTGACACCAAGGGTAAGTGTCATGACACCGAGTGTCAGCTCCTTTAGGACCAGATTGTACCATGCTGTGTCCTGCTGGCCGTGAAGCACTGAGTCGCTAAGAGTTCCGGCCCCATCGTCCCTGAGATGGTGACCTAGTGCCCTCTTAGGTTCCAAACATTTGCAGAACTGAATACATATTTTATTTTATTTTTTAATTTTTTTGAGGTTTATTTATTTTTGAGACAGAGGGAGACAGAGCACGAGCAGGGGAGGGGCAGAGAGAGAGAGGGAGGCGCAGAATCCGAAGCCGGCTCCGGGCTCCGAGCCGTCAGCCCAGAGCCGGACGCGGGGCTCGAACTCACGAACCTCAAGATCACGACCTGAGCCGAAGTCAGATAGGCCTAACTGACCAAACCACCCAGGCGCCCCTGTCCCTTTATCATGTTGAGTGTTGTCACTAAACCCTGGTCCAGAGAGGCGGATTTGGGGGAGGGAGAAAATTCTAGCATCTAATCTTGTGACTTGCCCAAGGACCCCTAGCTGTTAAGTGGCGCAGCTAGCAGAGGTTGGGCAAAACCACCCCAGTGCCAGATCCAGCCCCTCTCTGCCTTCCCATGCTCCAAAAAAGAGAGAGAGAGAGAGAAAAAAGGGGAGCATTTCCATCCTTGAACATAGGAGGGAAGATGCCAATCACGGGAGACTAATTCTCACACGGGTGCTGGGGCCACTATTTTTAGAAGGCATCGCCTGTCTCTGGATCCGTGTCGGGAAGGCGGCCTCCTTTATGTGGGGTGGGGCCCCAGCTGGATGGGAGCTCTGTCCCTGTCTGTCACCACCTCCCACCTGTGGCCGCGGATGGGCATGTTTTTCGGACTTGAAATGGACCCAGGTGAGCAGCCCTAGGGGAGCTGACCCTAGGGGGTCAAGGCCAAGGTCTCCAGGAGCCTACTTCCCAGGCTTAGGAAACCTGCAGGTACAGAGCAGAGACAGGCAGAGGCCAGAAGTGGTGCTAGGCTTTGGGGCCTGCACGGCTGTGCCTGTGGCACCTGCCTCCAGGGGGAAGATGTGGAAGTTGTACGTCGAGTGCTCAGCCCCAACACTGGGGCTGGCGGGTGCTCCCTCTGTGGGACAGTCACCCTTCCCGTCCCCACCACAAGCCGTCAGGACGGGATTGACTTGGGTCTTATAGGCTCGGCCATTCTGATGCTGTTTACTGCCTTCTATAGTTAGAGCCTTCGCAGCGTTGCTTCTGATTCCTGCCTTGGTGCGGGCGGTTAAAGAAAACCGTAGGAAAAAGAGTTGTGTCCCCACTTGGGCCGGGATTGCAGATGGAAAAGAGTATACTTGTGGGGCTCGAAGGGGGCTTGGGCGGATGGCGGGAATCCGAGGGTGTCCCACCTCCGCAGAGCAGGGAGGGACCGATGCCAGTTCCTTCCAGCAGAGAGTTTCTTCCTGGAGGCTGGAGAGGCGGCGCTCCCGGGAAGGCCGCCGCTCGGCCAGGCCCCTCTGGCGTCACGGCTCTGTCACCACGTACTGGCTGGGTGACTCTGGGCTAGTTACTTCACCTCTCTGAACCTCCTTAAGTTGATCGTAGCTCCAGAAAGAATTCACAGGAGGAAGAAATGGAATACTGGCTCCGGTCCAAGCCGCAGAGCGGGTCCTGCCTTCTCCCTTCCAGGCAGAGGGGCCCCTGCTCTCAGCTGGAAAAGTGCACACAGATGTCCCGCTGCCGCTTGCTGTCTGCGTTGGCGCTGACCCGGTTCTGTGCGGCTGGGGAGATGCTGGCTGCAGATCTCAGGCCCCTTTGCAAAGTCCCTTCGGCACCACCGCCCTGGCTGTGCCCCCGCGAGTCCCCAGGCGCCCGCGGGGGTATTTGGCAGAGTAGGGAGAATGCCCGCCTCTGCTCTGCGAGCTGCTTGGTCATCTAATGCTCCTCCTGTCCCTTTGACGAGGGAGCCGCTTGCCATCATCGGCTCGCATTCCGGCCAGGCCCTCCCCGTGACGGGTGGCGTCTGAGAATTCCCGGTGAACAAGGACTCTGACGTCAGAGCAGCCCGGGCCCCGACTTACCACCCACACCCGTGATGCACACCAACCTTTCCGAGCCGCACACTCTCCCTCCCCCCCCCACCCCCTCCGTGGCGAGTGGGGCAGGAAGGCCCTTCTCACGCACCTGTTCACTGTTTCCTGTCGGTCAGTCCTGCCGCTTTTTATTAAGATGCCTCCATGAGGGCAGTTCCTCTGCCCGATTCTGGGGTCACAATACTCTGGTCACCCTAAAGATGTGTCCTCAAATCCTCTGATAACACTCCCTTCAAGAGCCAGAGTTTAATTACCCGGCCCCTGTATCGGACTGGGGGAGTGACTTACTTATTTGCAACACGGAGAATGCGGCAGAGGGGGGAGGGTGTCGTTTCTGACAATGGGTCATAAAAAGACAGCGGCTTCTGTCTTGCATGCTCTGTCAGTCTGTCTGTGTCTCTCACATCCCCCACCCCCCCGCCACCATGGGAAGCCGTGTCTATGCAGCCCTGCAAACAGATCCACTCCCAAGAGCAGAGAATGAATCCGGACGTCCAGCTCCAGCCCCTGTCCGGCCTTCAGGAACGGCAGCCTCTGGCCCGGGGCCGGACTACGAGCTCAGGAGGGACCGTGAGCCGGAACCTTCCAGCTCGGCCTCTCCCAGATTTCTGACCCTTAGAAACTGGGAGGTAGTACATGGTTGTTCCCAGCCGTGAACTTTTAGGGTGATTTGCTATGCAGCCAAGACGAACCCCAGTCCACATCCTCGACCCACTGAGCTCTTAGGATCCAGGGAAGAGAGAGCAAACAGGGAAATCCGAATATTATATAAGGGAGCAATTTCAGCTTCATACTCCAGCCTGTGGCACAGGGCTGGTGCCCCAGTTAGCGGGAGTTCCTTCTCGCTCCCTGTTTTCAGGTAAATGTACCCATTCCTCCTTGGCCCACAGAGGCCCAGGCGCCCACACACGCCTCCTGGGAAGGTTGGAGTACTCTATTTTCCATCTGAGGAGACTGAGGCACAGAGCGATGGAGTAGGTTCCAGGTCGCAGGGAGCCCACACTCCTGCCCTCTCCGAGACACCGAGCGCCCGTCCTGGCTGGCCCTGGCGGTACACCGACCCCAGCCTCCAGGCTTTGGCCGTGCTCTGTGCCAGCCCGTGGACAGGTCCCGGCATTCGGTCTGGAAGACACGGCTGGCGGCCCGGCGGTGATAGGTTGGTTTCTGCTTTCAGCGTCAAGGACTGTGAAGGTGGCCGCAGGCTGCAGAGCTCCGTGGCTGAGGGGAGGCCCTCGCGCGCCCCCCGCTCGCTCCCATGCCCCCCTCCGGCGGCCTTGTCTGGCCTCAGACCCTCTCCCGGGCCACAGGGACTTTCCATTCCCCTGGCAGGGGGTTGTCCGCCGGCCTGTTTCAGTCGCGTCCATCACCTCGCACCTCTCACCTGGGGTGCCGTGGCTCTTTCCAAGTTTCCAGAGATTTCCGGTGAGCAGAATGCGGACACCAGTGCCTGCTTGGCGTCTCTCCTTAGTGACGTCTCACACGGATCACACCCTAAAAGGACCCCCCCGTCCCCGCCTCCCCACAGTCTTCCCACGTCCCAGTACAAGGGGCCTCTAGCTCCCCAGCTCAGCCAGGACCTGGGGCCATCCCCGTCCCCTCTTTCAGTCCCCTCCCCTGCTCTCTCTCTCTCTCTCTCTCTCTCTCTCTTAAATAAATAAATAAATAAACATTAAAAAAAAGAATATGAGTCATTCAGGGCACTCTCCTGCTTGGAGCCCTGCTGGCCTCCTTGTGGCCTCCCTGGTGCAGAAGCCCCCACGTGGTCTGGCCCTGCCCACCTCGCAGCTGGGACAGCAGACAGCGGGGGCCCGAAGCTCACTCCTGGAACACAGCTGTCCCTGCAGAACCCACAACCCCCAGCTTGTACCAGGAGAAGGGAGGGTTTCGGCTTCCTTTACAAACAAGGGAACCTCCCAGAACGTTCTGTCTCGGGCTCCAGTCTGATGCAATCATGGGTGCGTCCGCACCTTTGTTACACTTCTGCCTGCACGTCGTGTGGCAGGAGGCCTCCCCTGGTCCTTCCTGGTGGAACCGACCCTCCTCTGACTCGCCCAGATGCGTCCCCGCGCCTCTTCCCCTGCTATCCCTGCGACTGTCACTTCTCCCATCTCTGCCGTGAGACCGTTGGCTTCTGGCCAGTGGGGACGCACTTGCTGCTGGCTCCCTACAGATAGAGCTGAGAGTGAGCAAGCAAAAATGCCTCCAATCCCTCTGGGGCATACTTATCCTAAGAAGTGATTTATCACCTGGGGTTCTTATTAATCGGGGCATCCTGGATGTTATCAGCAGCCCCACCTGCAGGGCGTGTAAAGGGGCGTCCCACCCAAGGAACAGAGAAGTCTCCGGCAGTGACCTGAGGACTTGCAGAGGCACAGAATCCTGTGGAACCAGCTGGCCCTCCCCTCATTCACTCATCCAACGAGAGTCCACTCCGGGCCAAGCCCCGTGCCAGGCACTGGGGTGTTGAAATGATTCAGGGCCCTCACGGACCTCGTGGTCTATAAAGAGACCCAAACACACCTAAAGACGGTACCTGTATGGTGTGGAAGGTGTTAGGAGGAGGCATGGGGAGCTGGGATTCCAGGGCCGGGCTGGGGGGGGGGGGCACCCGGAATGCTCCCCAGACAGGGACCTCTGGGCTGAATCCTGCAGAAGTGTTCTTCGAGCCGTTAGATGCCCAGCCCCAAACATTTCGATTCCTTGGGTGGAATCAGGAATATGAACTTTCAACCAGCTCCCCAAGTTATGTTTGAGAAACGCTTCTGCAGGGTCAAAGCTGCCTCCCTTGCCTGATTTGCTTCTAGCCTTCAAACAGCCTGGCCACTGGGTGTCATTACAATCGTTTCCTCTGTGCAAGAGAGGCGTGGCCTTGCTGCGTGGGCCTTGCTTGCCCACGACCACCTTGCTCAGCACTTGTGGGAGCAGAGGCTCGGACCCACATGTCCCGACCCACCTCTCATACTCCTTCACCCCCCACTGCCCCCCCCAGATCCACCTTCCCACCCCGGCCTGGGGCCCTTACCATCTGGGAAGGAATGAGACACGTGATCAAATCCACAGATGGTACCCGGCAGCCTCTGTGGGAGGCTGAGGGAGGAGCAGGGTCTCAGAGAAAAGACTCTGGGGGACCCGCACCCCCAACCCCCAGGCATAACCATGAATGCTCAGCTCTCAGTATAATGGCGTTGGATCAGCCAAGCCCAGCCACCGCTCGCCAGCAGGCTGGGTGTGCGCGTGCATGCGTGTGCACACGTGTGTGTTTGCGTGTGCGGACGTGTGCACAGACGGGTGTAGGTAGGAGTGTCTCATTATCTGTACTCTGTGGAAAATCACACTGGATTCTCCCAAGGGGTCCAAGGACCTGGAATTGGGGGTCCGTAGCTGTTGCTAACTTAGTGCTGCCTCCCTCCCACCTCGTTGCTTGTGGAAAGGTGGGAGATGGTCTGTTTTGGGGTGCGGTTCCGCGGAAAACTGGAGAAGGGCACTGATGTCACCTGTTCGCCATCCCCAGTCCCTTGCAGCAGGTGACTCTCTGACTTTTTGTTAACTGAGACGAAACTTGCAGAGGGTAGAGAGCAGTGTCAGGCACGCGGCAGATGGCTTCCATGTGCTACCTGGTATTATCACTGTCCCCCCCCCCCCCAACCACCGCCAGCACCTTGCACAGGGACAAGGGTGTTGGTGGAGGTGCGAGACTCAGCTCTGTGAACAGGACACACTCTCCCACCTCTGGGTCGTTGTTCATAGTCCTTGCCACTTCCATCCTGCTTCTCCCTCGGATCTTGGCTTCAAGGCCACCACCTCGGAGCTCCCTCCGGACCCCCGGCTGCAGAAGGTCTCCCCAGCTGTCTCTCTAGGTGCCCGTTCTCTTCCGTAAGTGGCCTCCTGCTTCTGTCTTTACAACCCCGATCCCATTCCTATCCCTTCATCTTCTTTCTTTTCTCTCTTCTTTGCTTTCCTCTTTTCTCTTCTCTTTTCTTTGCTTTTTTTCCTTTGCTTTTTTGTCACATTTTTCTAAAGAAAACAACTTTTTACGTTGAAATGGCTTGAGATGCATGGAAAAGGTGTAAAAACAGTGCAGAGAGTTCCGGTGACAGAATCGTCTTGTGTAACCATGGCATATTCATCGACGCGAAGACGTGAACGTTGGTATGGTGCAGGTTTATTTGTATCTCACCATTTTTTCCACTAACGCCCTTTTTTCTCTTCCCGGATCCCGTCCAGGAAACCGCATTACATGTAATTTCCACGTCTCCTCAGTCTCCCCTGGGCTGTGACAGTTCCCCGGGTGTCTCCAGCTGCTCGGGCTGCTGCTCAGAAGACCACAGACGGCGGATTGTAAACAGCAGAAATGTACTTCTCACACTCCTGGAGGCTGGAGGTCTGAGGTCAGGGCCAGCGTGGTCAGATGAGAACCCTCTTCCCGGTCACAGGCTTCTGGGCGTGCTGTCCCACTGGAAGGAGTGAGGGAGCTCTCTGCGGTGTCTCTTATAAGGGCACAAACTGCTGGTCGCCTAGGTGGCTCAGTCGGTTAAGCATCTGACTCTTGATTTGGTTCACGGTTCATGGGATTGGACCCCGGGTGGGTCTCTGTGTTGGCAGTATGGATCCCTGCTTGGGATTCTCTCTCTCTCTCTCTCTCTCTCTGCCCCTTCCCATCTCTCTCTCATGCTCTCTCTCTCTCAAAGTAGATAAATAGATAAATAAACTTAAAAAATATACGTGTATATACAAATGCCATTCATGGGGGCTCCACCCTCGTGATCTAATCACCTCCCAAGGGCCCCACCTTCAACCCCATCCAGTTGGGGGTTAGGGTTTTGACCACTTAGTCAGGGTAGCGGGCGTCAGATCTCTCCACTGACCATGACTCCCCATCCCTCCCTGGGCTCTGTTTGTAGAAGCAAGTCGCTCAATCAAGCTCAGGTTCCTTCGCACCTAACACCAACGAACATGCATTGTTTACTCTTCTTTCCTATTTTATTCTTTGTTATTTTTTTTATTTTATTGCCTGTCCACACAAGAATGGAGCCCCACCAGGGCAGGGACTTTTGTGGTGTTCTTCGCTTATTTCCAACACCCCGGACGGTTCCAGATACACAATGGGCATTCAGTAAACACCTGTGGACGAACAAATTGTCCTCGCCAGTTTACAATCCTATTTATCTGGTCGTTTATCTGGTTATGGCCAGAGCCCGCGTCTGCTGGATGCACCGCTGTGCCCTTGTACGGGTTCCATGCCCGAGTCCCCTTCAGCACCCACAAACAATGGCCTTTGGGTGAAAGAGCTAAGTAAGCGAGAATGGGATGGGCAGGGCTGCTCATCGGGTGGGAAGTGTTTCCTCTTGGAGCCCAAGGTCATTTTTCTGGTCTGAGTCTCTACAGAAGAGGTGGGGGAAGGAGTCCTTGGCTTAGCATGGTCCTCCACGTTCTGGTGGCAGGGGGGTCGCAAGGGGGAGGTCCCAAGAGTCCATGTGGCCGGAGGGGGGGAATAAAAGTGCGTTCCCAAGAGCAAGACTGACTTGGTAATAGCTGCAGGAACTCAAAGGTAAGCGACTGTCACGGGCTACATTGTGTCCCCCGCCAAGTTCATTTGTTGAGCTAGCCCCCAGCACCTCAGAATGTGGCTGTACTTGGAGGAAGGCCCTTTCAAGAGGGGGTTGAGTTAAAGTGAGGTGGGTAGGGTGGGCTCCGATCCAGTCTGACCGGTGGAGGCCGCGAGACGGAGGAGGAGGTTAGTACACCGCGAGGGAGGACCATGTGAGGGCACAAAGAGAAGAGGCCATCTGCGAGCCCAGCCAAGGACAGGGGCCTCAGGAGGAACCCGGATCTCAGACTCTAGCCTCCAGGACTGTGAGAACATTAATTTCTGCTGTTAAGCTGCCCTGGTCGTGGTACTTCGTTACGACGGCCCTGGCAGCCTAACACAGTGGCTAAGAAAGAGGGTCCCGAGGAGGACGGTCATGCCGGCATGTGAGGTCCCGCAGACCCATTCATCCCCTTAGTTCACGGGACAGGATGGACGAGGCCAAGAGAAGACAGGGCCGGCGGGGGCTCCGGGGGCGCAGGTGTATGGGTGTGCGTGCGCCCCCTAGAGGGCTGAGTGGGGGCTTGCGCTTACCTGCCGGTGGGAGCCTGAGGGACACAAGGGGTTCAGGGGGCGCTCAGGGTGTGGCCCGGGTATTCATACGACCCTGAAATCGGAACGAGAGAGAACAGACACCAGCCTGGTGGTCCGGGTGCCTGGGGCCCGACCGCAAGCGCCTGCACTGGTGGCGACCGAAGTCCCGCGGTTCCCACCCTCTGCAGCTCGCTCAACACCATTCCCCAGCCCTTCCCTCTGCTGGAGTCCCACCCCTGCGCCCAGCCTGCCGTCTGTTGCAGACCTACTTACTCCTCCAGACCAGCTCTGCACCACCTGTTCGGAGAGAGCTTTCCTGACCTCCCCCCGCCCCCCCCCTTACTCTGTCTCTCTCTGTCTCCCAGTTGCCATATCATTTGTTCAACGATCCCAGGATCGCGAGACAAATGGAGTTACGTGGCCTGCAATGACGGTCAGCGGGGAGCTTCAGCAGTGACAGGCAGCGGCCCCGGAGCCCATCCCAACCTCACACATAGTTTCTGTTTGGTGGCCATGTGCCCAGTGACCTTTAGACAACGCTGGACCTTGGCCTTACACTCATCAGCCAGGCAGGGCCTACCCCTGACCTTGGACTGGCAGGGCAGACAGTGAGAGAAACGTCTGCCGGGGCAGAAAACGCACTTTGCAAGGGAAAGGCACACAGGAGCGGGCGTGACCCCACGAGGAGGCCCAATCCGAAAGCGCTGTCCTGAGTTCGAAACACAGAGGCAGGTGAGCACTCTGGGGCCAGCTGCAGCCATCTGTCCCGCCATAAGCCAACACCTGTGCCATCCAGGTCCCAGAGCCTGAGCCTCTCACCGTCCTGGGTCTCGGGGCAAAAACCCTTATGTCCCGTCTGCGGAACGGGTGCCCTGATACGCTGTGCAGGGCTGTCGAGGGATTCAGGAGCTCACACAGATGCAAAGTGTCCCCAGGGGCTAGTGTCTCCATTCCCAGAGTTACTTCCGTCGGACATCCAGTGTTTGCAAAATGCTTTATTGTTATTGCTGACACTAAAACGCACTCTCAGTCACCAGTATCTTCAACTGATCCCTCTAGTATTTGCAACAGGCCTCCATCCTCCCGCCCCCAGCCGACTCCAGGAGGTTGTGACTGAAGCCACAGGATGGTTTGGTGCTGTGATGGGCCATTTCCACTGGCTTTTCTTCAATGACAAGTAGCACTTGAATGTCTTAAAATCCACCGTGACTGGCACGGAACACCCCAGCCTCCTTATATGATGTCAAGGAGCCTTCAGCCCTTGAGCTGACCCTGCGTTGTGTATATGGGGGAGATAGAGGCCCAGAGAGGGACACTATTAGCCTTATGTCCCACAGCTGGTTAGCTGGGACAGAAGCCCCATTCCGGACTCCCATTTCAGTGTTCTTTCCAGCAGATAAATGCAACCACGCACGGGAAGCATGATGGATTTTAAACCGTGATGAGTTGATAGCCCGTATTACTAGCAGGTGGAGGACTGGGCTTGGAAATACGTTTCTTGGTAGAGATGTGAACCGCAGCAATCCCACAGAGCTTTGTGGCACCGGGCTGGGCGTCAGGTGCCTGGGCTCTGGGCGCCTCTCTATCGCTAACGTGCTGTGTGACCTTGGGCAAGTCAACCAAGCTCTCTGGGCCTCAGTGCTAGACTCCGCTGATGAAGGGCGAGGGCAAGACCGAACGTTCTTCTTCAAGGCACCCCCACGCCTTGCGGTTGTGTGAGAAGAAGCAAATCATCAGCATATCAGTGCTGTTATCGTTATTACTTGTAAAAACTTCAGTGGTCGAGGAAACGAAAGCTGTGTGGATCGGCTTCCAGCGGATAGATGCCACAGAGCCTTCACCTGCCACTACGGAGGCCTGTGGCCTTTCAGGGGAAACGCCCACCTCAGGGGTGGGCCACTTTGCCAAGGAAGAGAATGTCCGTGAAGTTCTCTACAATGAGCATGATAAAGGGCCTGTTGAGGATGACCTTGGGAGAGCTAACTGGGGCCGACCTGAACGTGAACACCGTCTCTGTGGCTGCAGCCGCTTTGGTCCCCGACTCGTCCACCTCCACCACGGCCTTGTGCACCATCTGCGGAGGAGACATCGGGTGTCACCGAGCCAGCGGGGCTGGAAGATACCATCACGGGAGCCCGCGGAGCTTCTGCCTGTGGCGTCACCGTCAAAGTCTCCGTGCGGCTGCGCCCCAAAGCAGGCAGCACACGGGACGATTGTGTGGCTAGGATCTGTGCCTGGAGGTGACTGCACATGGGCCTCCCATTGAATGCTCATGGCACCTCCTGGCAGGGATGTGATTGGGCCTCCAATTTTATGTAGAGAAAAGAGGCTCAGAGAGGTCACGCAATTGTTGGAGGTCACACAGCTAGTGAGTGAAGGAGGTAGCACCTGATTCTTAGTTTTGATGGCTTCATTGGGGGGCTCCTTCCCCTGAGACACATTGCAAACAGGATAAGACACAAAGGGTACCTTTGCTTCTTGAAGGAAGAGAGGAGAGTGAAAGAGAGAGGGAAAATATGGAAGGGAATGGAATGGAATGGAATGGAATGGAATGGAATGGGAGGGGTGGAGTGGAGTAGAAAGGAATAGAATAGAATAGAATAGAACAGAACAGAAATCTCTGAAAACAGGGGCTCAGGAGCTTCTGAGCTCACCTCAGACACCTGGATGTTGGAGTGGTTGGTGATGCCAGTCAGGTCAGCATGGGAGGTGAAGATGTCATTGATGCCCAGCTTGGGGAGGACTTTCTCCAGCTGGTAGGAGCCCTCAATGGAGAGCTTGGGAAGGTAGAGCTCAAGCTGCCTGGAAAGAGGAGAGGAACTTTCCTAGACTCTTCCAGAGCATCAGCTCACTGAGCTCATATCCCTGCTATCTCCCCTCGGCTTCATAATGACCCTTCAGCCCCCCATCTAGAGCCCCCCCCCCCACTCTGCACTGGGACCTGGGCTGCCCCCAGAGTTCCCCGCCCACTCCGATGGCACCCTGGGACACTGGGCTTCCGGCCCTGCTCCCTCCAGCTGGGCCAGGGCCCCGGAGGCTAAGACTTCACGTGGTTTCCCTGGGCTTGGAGGCAGCCCCTGGGCTGGGAGGAGTCCTTCCCACTCCCCCCGTGTCTCTGTGGCCATGTGCAGGGTCAGGCTGGCCCCACGTCATCTGAGGAATACCTCTTTGTGGACATCTTGAGCCACGTCCTCAATGTCTTCTCATTCAGTCCATTCTCCAGCCGCCCCATCCTGCCCTGGCTGGGGAGAACGAACAGGGCGGTGGCGTCCCCTTGGTAGGGAACCCCCACCACCCGGCAGGAGAGGCTCCGGTCCAGGAAGTAGTAATACAGGTCTTTGTGCTTCATCATGGGCACCTGCACCACCGTCTCTGAAGTCACGTGGAAGTCCTGCTTATGAGTGTTTTTGTGGTCGAAGCTCGTCTCCCACTTAGCTAAATATTAACATGGAAAAAAGGGAGCAATTCTCAGCCACAGATGAAAAGCACAGAGACAGCAAACGCCTCCCTCAAACAGACCTCACCCTCCTCGGCGAAGTCTCCTCGGTGGCGGTGACCGCCGAACCCTGGGGAAAGAAAGGCTCGCCTTTCTAGAACTTTGGAGACATGCCTGAACTTTCTGTGGGGCTTTTCCTTCTGCGTGTGCAGAGCCAGGAGGCTGGTTTCCATGTCTTCGGAGGCCCTTAACCGCTAAGGTTGTTTGTTTGATTCTCTGATGTTACTCGAGGTCAAACATTCAAGGGAAGAGGGTAAAAAATATGGACGTCTGACAAAGCGACACTCTATCTGGCTGAGTTATTCTGTTCTCCGCGCTTTTCCCATTTGTGGATTTTGATCTAAGTGTGGGAGGGAGGTTTGTAAGGTTCCTGGAAATACATGATTGTTCCTACTGAGAAGCCTTCAGGCATAGTTACTGCTCTGTCTGATTCCTGCACTCTTGCACCAACGGGATACAAGTAGTTGTTTCCATCTTCTTCATAGTCATCAAATACGGAACCCACCCCGGTGCCCCACTCGGCTTCTGTCACACCTGTCCCCTGCAGCCTAGTGTCATAGAGAGAGCCCTGCACTAGGGGACAAGAAATCTTGGAATCCCAGCTGGGTGTTCGCCATCCGTGCTCATCGGAAGAGGGGAGGTGTTTAACAGGTTAACTAGTTTCCTCTTTCCTCTCTCCCTCCCCTCCCCTCCTCTACCCACTCCTGCCTTCCCACCCTCAGCCAGGCCCCATACAGGCACCGAGGGGCTCAGCGTGTAGAAGGAGAAGCAGACGTGAGCACCGAGTGGGGGAGGGGTGTCCCCGAGAAATGTCAGAGAGGGACCAGCTGTTATGGAAGCAGGGAGAAGACTCTCCAAAGGGACAGGTGCTTGTGGAGAGATTTCTCCGGCCGAGGGAATGGCCCCGAGGAAGACGCTCCCCAAGGGAAGGTATTCCAAGCCCCCCAAGACCCACGGTCCTGCCCTCAATAGCAGTACGGTGGCCATGGCGATCTCATGCTTTAGAACCAGTGTGAATGCTATGGACCCGGGGCCCATGGACAGGACCCAGCACTTCCTCAGCGGAGGAAACAGCGGCCTGGTGTAGCTGCCGTCACCTTACACCATAAAAAGATGCTTGGCTTCCCCTCTCCTGCTTGTTGGCCTCACTCTGTCAACAGGCGCCAGAAGGGACTAAATCTACGCCCACTCCTGTATGTGTGGGAACGGGGTGCTCTCTTGACCAAAGCAGCAGAAAGGAGAGAGTTCAGGCTCGAGCGCAGGGGTCTTACCTTTAAAGAAAATGTAATTCACCATAACCATGACCTCAGTGCTATCCAGGTCCTTAACTAAGTCCACAATCTTGCCTTCAGTTTGTTTTGCCACGTAGTCGTTGATCTGCTTCTGGGCCCCTGTGGGGTCCCCAAAGTGGGCGGGGAAAGTGTCTGCCAGGTACAGAGTCCTCACGGCACTCAGGAAGGCGTCCTGGACGGGCACCGTGGGGCTGATGAACAGAGCGTTGCCAAGGTTCAGCCGGAGGCCCTTTCTGGGCCGGGCGAGCTCCCCCAGCAGCTGGCGGAAGGAGTTGTGGAGCCCCTGCTCGGAGCCCGCCTGGGGACCGAGGCCCAGGCCTTCTAGAATCTGTGCCTTCGTGTCGGACCGGGCCCCCAGGGACAGCATGGCCAGGGACGTGGAGATGCTTAGAGGGGAGAAGAAGATGTTCTGGTCGGGGGCAGCTGTAGCCAAGGCCCTGTAGAGGTCGAAGGCAAAGTCCCCGCTCATGGGGGCCACCGTGCTGACCACGGGTGCCTCCTTGACCCTCTTCTTTGTCTCCCGGGAGCCGTGGCGGTGCAGGGTGGCCCCGGGCGGGCTGAGGAACATCATCAGGCAGAAGAGGAGGCAGAGCGGCATTGTGGCTGAGCCCCGTCCTGAAAGGGAAAGTGGGAAGGTGTCCTCAGAGAGGAGACCGGGGGGGAAGCGGGTAAGGCCGGTACCCCAGAGATGTCACCACCCAGTGCACAGCATCCACGGAGACGACGAGCCCGTGAGGTTGGGAGCGAGGGTTTAAGAAGAGCCACAGGGGCTCGAGGACAGAGACCGGGGGATGTGGGGGCCTCATGGCGGGAGAGGAAGGGGAAGGCGGAGGGTGCAGCCCCGAGGTGGGGCTCGAGGTGGGGCTCTCATCCGCACCAGGGTGCGCGCTACGGGGAGGGGGGGACGTGGGGCTGGACGGCGCTCCTTGTTCTGCCTGATCAGCATCTCTGAGATGGCCACGGCAAGAGACGCCTGCTTCCAAAGTGGCCTGTGACTGTCACTCCAATCCCCTGGGGGTAGCATTTGCAAGGCCTCATGGTCCTTCCGTGAACTCAGACCAACTACGCCCCACGGACCCCTCAGAACTGCTGGATTTATCCCTGTTCACTCAGCAAATGGACATCGAACATCATGGCGGGCAGGGGCCAGGCTCCAGAGGCTCATTCGTGACCACTCGGATGCCAATCGGCCCCTTTTCTCCTTCCCCCCGGGGCTGCTCTAGGACCCTGCGGCCAACCTTGCTCCTCATCAGAGCCCCTCCCCCGCTCCCTCCACCCGACCCCCCTGTGAGGAAATCCTGCCCTCTTAATGTGAGAACCCAGACTCCCCCCCTATTCTGTGACGGCCGAATTGTGTTCCCCACACTCCTGGGTTGAGGTCTTAACCCCCAGCACCTCAGGACGTGACTGTATTTGGGGAAAGTGCCTTTAAACAGGTAATTAAGTCAAAATGATGTCTGTGGACGGGCCTTGATCCCATCTGACTGGGGTCCGATGAGAAGAAGAGATGGGAACACAGCTTCACACGCACACGCACGGAGGGAAGGCCGCGGGAGGACACAGGGAGGACACCGCCGTCTGCAAGTCGAGGAGACGGGCCTCAGAAGGAACCGGCCTCTTCGGCACCTTGACCTCAGACTTCGGGCCTCCAGGCAGCGAGACAGGAACCTTCTGTTCTGTGGTGCTTTGCTGTGGCGGCCCAGCCGACACCTATCTCCTTCCTTCCGTCCCCCAGACGAGGACGCCCTCGTTTCTTGTGTCTCCTCCGCCCCCTACGTGGGCCCTGGAGGGTCTTCAGTCCCTCCTCCCCCTTTCCTCCCTCCGGTCCATCTACCTAGACCTCTCCTCTCCAACCAGGAGCGCTTCCTGTGCCCCAGAGGCCTCCCGAAGCCCCCTGTGTTCACAGTCCCTGCAGCCCAGCCTCCTGGGCTCAAGTCTCAGCCCGGCTGCTTCTTGTGAGTGTGGTTTGGAGCAAGTCACCTACGGCCCCGTGCCACTGTCCCTCACCTGTACAACGGAGGTGATGACGTTAACCCGTGTCGGCCGTGGCTGGGGGCTTTAAGGACTCGACGTGCCTCAAGTGTCGCAGCAGGGCCCTGCGCGGACCTGGTGCAGTAGAGTGCGAGCTGTGGCTGTGGCAGCTTCCAGCCAACCCCCCACCAGAGGTCCCCATTTCCTCTGCTGTGCGCGTGGGGTACGCGCTCCCAACGCTCTCGCGCCGGCCTGCCTGACCGCTGACGACAGCCTTCCTCCGGGGTGAGAACTCCCTCCAGCTGGGTCTTCTCCCCCCTCGGACACCATGTCATCAGGTCCCCAGCCTCAGGGCCCTGCCGGAGTCCCGTGACCCACGCAAACCCACCCCCCAAAGGGCCCCAAACATCTGCACTGGACATCGCGTGCAAAGTGGCCCGCTGAGGTGGCGGCCGGGGCGCCAGTGAGCTTGGGCCAGGCGGACCTGGGCGGCCGTTGTCTTTGAGCGAAGCCCAGCGACTCGAGCAGGCCGCGCTCACCAACCCTGGCCTCCAAATTGCCCCTGAGCTCATAAAGGAAGCCCATTTAGAATGTTCCGTCTGCGGAAGCTGCGGCCACCCAGGACCAAAGAGAGCAGCCTTTGGTTCCTCGACCGGCGCCATTCTGCAGATGGGTAATCTGAAGCCCAGAGAGCTTGAGTCACTGGCTGATAGTGGCAAAGCGTGGGCCCAGACCCGGTGCTGATGCTCAAGGCCGATGCTCTAAACCGCCACACCATTTGGTTTCCCCACATCCCTGGCCCCCCCCTTCTGTGTCACAGCCTCTCTGTGTCACAGTCCTTGTCTTCCCGGCCTCAGCAGCCACCACTATAGCTGCTAATCTGCAGATAATTAAGAAACAGGGTCCGGGCTTCCCAGGCTGACACTCCCTTATTGTTTACACGCTGAGAATGCCAGTCTTTCAAGGACACGGGTGGTTTAATCTCGGGGCCCTTTAAAACAGTCTGTTCTGCAGCACAATATGATCCCTCCTGCAAAGTGTTAGAACCATCACCGTAGCGAGATCCTGGTGGACAAGATACGCAGCTCTCCTCCCCCTTATTATCAAAGATTAACCCCGAGCTCATGATCAGCCTAAAAGAAAGGCCTTCAAAGAATAGTTGCAGGCACAGAGGGAGTTTCCTGCTTGGATGGGGCCTAGAGGCAGTTGACTCCCGCAGGAGAGTTCTGGCCTCCTGTCCCTCAGCCTGCCTGGTGGCCTTGGGCCAGTCGCATCCCCTCTCTGGGCCTCAGTTTCTTCACAAACAACTCAAGGTCTGTCAGTTGCTGTGGCCGGTAACCCTTCTTCCCTCCACTGCCCCCCACAAACACCAGAGGTCTAGGCCTGATGGGCCAGAGCCCACAGAGTCTCCCTGGGGAGTGGGGTCTCTTTGGAGGGGACCCCAGCCTCACTCACTCTCCTCCAGGCTGCAGGTGGGGACCTAGAAACCTCTCTCCATTTGGGCCCTGTCTTATCTTTTGTTAAAGCCAGTATTTAGAAAGGCCACTCTACAAATATCACTACATTCAACCGTCAACAAAAGTGAACATTATGGACACCATTTTACAGATGACTAAACTGAGGCTTAGCAAAATGGAATAGCTCGTGCCAGCCGGTGAGTGATGATGGAACCAGGATTCGAATCCAGATTCCTGTGTCTGGTGGATCCACTGCCTCTTGTCTTCCTTTCGTGGCTCTAAGAAGTAACAGCTCTCGTTCCTCTTCTCCTGTAGCTCCTGGTGAGTTTCCCGGGGTCTCTCGCAAGCCGTTCACCTGTATTAGCTCATTTCTATGCCTCCACAGCAACACGGAGTCGGTATCATTCTCATCATTGGTACAGAAGAGGAAACAGAGGGTCAGAGAGATCGCTTCCGAGAAAGTGGAGGCCTCGGGGTGCTCATTTCATGTTTCTTACGTTTAAGCCCAGGCTGTGCCATCCCGCTACTGGGCCTCTGGTGGAAATGACAGAGTTGACAGTTTCATGCCAACTTGGCCCCGGGGGTAAGTCTGCTTCGGGTCCTGGGAGCCTGGCTCTTGGGAGACCAGCTCTCAGCCAGGAGACCGGAGCCGGGCCTGGCCGACCCCCTCCTGATGCCAGTGTTTCTGCAGAAATGCCCCACGGGTCCGAGGGAGGGGGGCAGATCAGTCAAGTCCATCTGGCATCCCAGGCCAAAGTGACTTGAGCCGGCTGGGGAGGGCAGGGGGTGAGCGGGTGCTGAGGAAGTCCTCCCATGGAGCCCACCGTCCAGGGATTCGAAATCTGTTGCATTTACTCCAAAGGTTAGGCAACAAAGTCCCACCGGGTCAACTTTGGACCCTGCGGTGGGAGGTGTGGCTGAGGAGGTCTGTCCGCTGAAAAGGGAGATGTACGACTGAGAGCCCAGGCAGGGAGGGAAAGACAAAACCCCAGGCTACCCTGGATGCTTAAGGACAGGACGCCGGAGAGCTTCCTGGGAGCAGTGACCTAGGGAACTTTCTTCACCTCCCTCCCCGTCCCCAGACCACCTGCAAGGCTTGTCGGTTTCTAGCTCCAGAACGGGTCTTCCGCCTGCCTGCCTCTCCCAGTTTTCCCTGCCACGTCCTTATAGAAAACCTGCCGCCTTTCGCCCCGACCACCCCACACCTCCTCCTGCCCCCAGACCCATTCTACACACGGCATCTGAGGGATTCTCCCTCAGTCCCCGACTGGGTCTCAGCGCCCTGCCGCCCAGGAGTGCCATCGCCAGCCTCCGTGTGTGGGGGGCAGGACCTAGCCGATCCGTGCGATCACCACCGGGCCCCATGTGGCCTGGCTCCACCCAGCTCTCCCCAGCCTCAGCCTGATCTGCTCTGTCCTTGCTCATGTGTGTCCTCCGGGTACAGTTCTCAGCTCAGCAGACAAGCCCCGTCACAGTCCTGAGCCTTTGCACGCCGTGCTGTCCCCTGGAACCCTCTGTCAGCCTCCCTGACCACGGCCAGCTTCTCCCTGGGCCTCAGGCCCCTGCTTGAAGGCCACTTCTGGGTGATGCCGCGGCCCTGCCTGGCCCTCCCTCTGCAGTAGCATTCTCTTATCACGGCCCCTCCGTTTCGCTCACTGCTCCATCAGCGATGGAAATGCAACCCCACATCGTGCCTTCTTGTGTCCCGGGCTCTCTCCCCGACTCCAACATGTGCTCCTAACAGACAGGACCCGCATCGACACCTGCTCTTACTGTGAGATTTGCAGTCAAGCGATGGTGCTCAGAGACCTTTGTGGAATGAATGAATGAATGAATGAGTGAAGTCCTTCTCTGTGGCTCAGAGGTTTTAGAGCACACGCTGGACGCGGAGCCGGGCTGGGCACCCAGGGCTGAGCCCTCCTGGCCCCAGGGCTAACTCTGCCAGGTGACCTTGAACACCTTCCACCCTGCTGTTCACCTTCTGTTTCCTTTTTCTTTTTTTAAGACCATTTTCCTGAGGCGCGACTGCCGTACGAGAAGCCACTCCTATTTACCCTGCACACCTGCGAAACCACCTTCGCCACAAACATCCACCACGTCCTGACCCCCCCCCGCCCCGCCCACCACCTTATTCTTCACGCTGCGGCTTCTTTTTTTTTTTTTTTTTTTTTTTTTTTCAGCGTATATTTTTGGGACAGAGAGAGACAGAGCATGAACGGGGGAGGGGCAGAGAGAGAGGGAGACACAGAATCGGAAACAGGCTCCAGGCTCTGAGCCATCAGCCCAGAGTCCGACGCGGGGCTCGAACTCACGGACCGCGAGATCGTGACCTGGCTGAAGTCGGACGCTTAACCGACTGCGCCACCCAGGCGCCCCTGCTGCGGCTTCTTGATCAGTGAACGGGGACGTTGGTCAGGGGTGCGTCGTCCCCTTTTATGGTTACATTTCTTGCCAAGGCCCCGTCCTTAGAAACACTGAAAATCACACTCCTTTTGTGTCTACGTGTTGCCTATTTCACCAACAGCCAAACGGCGTCTGGCCCTCGAGGAGCCACTGTGGTCATTCTGGGAGGCAGCCCTCCGGGCAGGGTGGCCCCAACTCGGGGAAACGGGTAAACGGGTACGTGATCGCTTCTCGCGATTGCTAAAGGTCCGAGATTGCAGGCACAGAAAACAAGACAGAAAAGCAACGGCCTCCGGGGAACCCGCCTGTGTGCCACACACTCTGTCCCCACTACGTCATTTCTGAGTTTGTCTGCCTCGGCGCTGTTGGCATTAGAGGCCGGGGTATTCTTTGTCGTGGGGGCTGTCCCGTGCCCTGTAAGGGGTTTAGCAGCGCCCCCGGCCTCTACTCTACTCGCTAGGTGCCAACACAACCCTCTATCCAGTTGTGCCAACTACACATGTGTCCAGATGTTGCCAGACGTGCCCTGGGGATAAAGGCACTCCCGGGTGAGAGCTACCGTATCACTGGACCCTCACGGTCGCCACGCAGAAGATGTGATCATTTGCATCTCACCTACAAGGAAACAGGCGCAGCCAGACTTAGAGTCGTGCCCGAGTTCACACAGCTGGGAGAGGGGCACACAGGCCCTGGCTCCTCCCCCCCCCCCCCACTGCGGGGAATTTTCCTGTTCACTCTGGGACAGCACCAGAGCTTTGAAGCCCTCCAAATCCCACAACCCCAGCCTCCTGTCCTCGCCGTTCCACACACACCCTCATGCCCCCGGGCCCTCCGTCTGCCCACGGCATCTGTACTCACCCTGTCCCATGGCTGAGCGTGCACACGGCGCAGGTGACAGTCCCTCACGCTCAGTGTAAAGCAGAGAGCCGATGGGGCAGGAACCAGCATTTGTCGCTGACCAGAGTCGGGCTCTGACTCCGCCCCCCTTTGGCCCAGCCCTGCCCTGTCCCGTGGGTATTCTAGCCAATAGGCAGGCCGCAGGGACAGCCACCTGAGCTCTGACCCGGGCTCGCTTCCCCACCGGCCCCACACAGACCCCAGTTTGCCTGCAATGGCACAGGGTCCCCAGAGGAGCGACCCGCTGCTGGCATTCCAGACACAGGGAAAGGGACACCCTCTGGCAAACATCCCTTTCTCCGGGCTGATTCTGTCTCCTGCAGCCGCTTAGCTCTACATCGGGGGGAGTGTGGTGTGAGCCTAAGGTCCCCACAGCCCCCCATGTGCTTGCCGGATTCCTGGGCAGTGCTTACCAGATCCGTCCAACGGTGAGAGTCTGGTGGGACCCAGAGGGGCTGACCGTGTCACAACGGTCCCCTCTCTGCACTAACAACTGCATCGAGGCTCGAAAAGATGAGTGGACTTTTCAGAATCAAGCATCAAATTAGGGACAAAGTGGGACCGAGGGCCCAGGTCGCCAACTTCAAAGTCAGGGCTCTTACAAAAGGGACGTATCTAGGATTTCCGTGGGCTCATCTGGACTGCCCTTTTCGACCTTGAAACTGGGGCTCTGAAGCACAGCCCCACCTTTCAAGAGCATTTCCAAGATGCTGAGGCAGGTGCTGGCTCAACCCTTATTTCATTCCCAAGGTCCCCACGGCTGCGGCTTCCTAATACCGAGGAGTCCTGGGTATGGCCACGACCCAGAGGTTTTGTGGGTGAGCTGGGGTGTGGAGCTGGCAGAGGAGACGGGGTGGCGGGGGTGGGAGGGGGCAGGTATCGCCTAGGGACGCCATCTTGGTGTTCCGCAAGCAAGGGTCCCTCTACAACCTCTGTGACCAGGAGGGGACTGAGCTCGGCCTCAATCTGGAGATAAACACAGTCACTACCAGACGTTAAGCACCTGCTTTGGGCTCAGCGTCTTCCCCACGTGCAGGAAGGTGGGTACCAGCACCCCCATCAAATCACTGAGGAGACAGAAGCAGAGAGAGGTTAGGCAATCAGCCCACAGGCACACAGCTAAGGAGAAGCGTTAGCAAGGGGGAAGCTTGGTGTCGTCTGTCCCCAGGCCATGTGACCGAGCGAAAGTCTTTCCTTTCATAACCTAGAGATTCCTAAACTATGTTCTGCAGAGTGGGAATCATGTGAACACCTGTGCCAGGATGGATACCGTGTCCCGCAAAGACATCCCCGTCCTGATACCCAGGACCTGTGAATGTCGCCTCTTGTGACTAAAGGGACTTTGCGAGTGTCCCTAAAGGGACTTTGAAATGGGGTGGGGTGGGGAGGAGACTGTCACAGATTACCCAGGTGGGCCCTAACTGTAATCACAGGGGTCCTTACAAGGGAAGGCAGTGGGAAACCAGAATCAGAAGAAGGCGACGTGATCACGGAAACAGGAGAGAAGGCTGCGACGTGGGGCCATGGGCCAGGGACCCTCAGAAGAAAGCCCTGCTGACTTCTCGACGTTGACCCATTTTGGACTTTGGACCTCCAGAACTGTCAGCGAATAAATGCTTGTCATTTTAAGCCACTAAATTTGTAATAATTGGTTACAGCAGCGACAGGATCCTGGTACAACCAATACCCCCAAATGGGCTCCAGATGGAAGCATTGGGGAAAGATGGGGGTAACCAAGACAGGAAGGACTTCTCCAGCTGTTCATAGACACGTCCCACGTATCGCTTTCTAAGCCTATATTGTAAGGAATCTCTTGAGAATCTGGGGAAAGTCTGTGGCAGCCCCTGACTCTCCTTGCCACTCGGGAAGGGGGCAGAGGCCGGGTACGTTCCAAAGAGAAAGGTTTAGGGGGGACGCTGGTCTCAGGGCACGATGCCCCGTGCATTAGCCTGCTAATTAGGCTGCCATAACGAAATACCATAGACTGGGAGCTTCAACGGCGGACATTTATTTTCTCCCTTTTCTGGAGGCTCAAAGTCCAAGATCAAGGTGACATCCCATGTGGTTGCTGGCGAGATCTCCCTTCCTGGCTTGCAAATGGCACCTTCTCACCTTGTGCTCACATGGGCTCTTTGTGCATAAGAGGGAGACAGGCGGTTCTGGTGTCTCTGCCTCTTCTTGTAAGGACATCATTCCTGTGAGATTAAGACCCAACCTGTATGACCTCATGGAACTTTAATTAACTTCCCTAAAGGCCCCATAGTCACATTGGGGGTTAGGGCTTCAACATGTGAATTTGTTGGGGGCACACTTAAGTTCATAACAGCCACAGTGAGAGGGTAGGAGGGGCCAGTGGCCAGAATATGGGAATTTAAAGACCCGTGGTGTTTGTGATACATTTATTTTTTGATTAACACCAAAAGCGACAGAGAACGCCATCCCCAACAGGTGAGTTTCACGCGGGGCAGAGGTGGGTTCTGCTCGGCCCAGCCCGCTGAGTGTAACAACGTTGAGGAGAAATGTCTTTCAATAAACAGGGGCCTTGGGGCGCCTGGGTGGCTCAGTCAGTTAAGCGGCCGACTTTGGCCCAGGTCACGATCTCACGGCCCGTGGGTTCGGGCCCCGCGTCGGGCTCTGTGCTGACGGCTCAGAGCCTGGAGCCTGTTTCAGATTCTGTGACTCCCTCTCTCTCTTCCCCTCCCTTGCTCATGTTCTGTCTCTCTCTCTCTGTCTCTCAAAAAATAATAAATAAACATTAAAAAAATAAGAAAAAATAAATAAACGGGGGTCTTTACTGACCTACCCTCCTGGACCCCAACACTGTCAGCCCACTTTACCAGTTCAGGTGACCCACCAGCTCTGGCTGTGACTGTTCTAGAGGATAGGGGAGGACAGGGTTGTGACAAAAGATGAAATGCGATAATAGTTAACAGTCGTGGAGTGCCAGAGGTGTGTGCTTTACGTGTAGTAACTCATCCAGTGCTCAAGATGGGCTTCTGCGTTAGGTAATGTCTCCATTATACAGGTAGGGGAACTGAGGCTCAGAATAGCCCATGTCGGGGACGTCTGGCTGGCTCAGTGGGTTAAGTGTCTGACTCTTGATTTTGGCTCAGGTGATGATCTCATGGTTTGTGGGTTCGAGCCCCACATCGGGCTCTGTGCTGACGGCTCAGAGCCTGGAGCCTGCTTCGGATTCTGTGTCTCCCTCTCTCTCTGCCCCTCCTTCGCTCTCTCTGTCTCTCTCAAAAATATATAAACATTTTTTGAAAAATAAAATAAAATAAAATAAAATAAAATAAAATAAAAATGGGAAATGTGGACACAGACACGGCCACAGAGAGAATGCCACAGTTTGCCAGCAAACCACCAGAAGCTAGGAGGGAGGCCGGGAACATTCTCCCGCACGGCCCTCAGAAAAGACAACCCTCCCAACACCTTCATCTCAGACTTTCAGCCTCTGGACTGTGGGATGATACATTTCTGTTGGTTAAACCGCTCAGTGGGCGGTGCTTTGTTATTCTGGCCCCAACAAACTAACACAGTCACGGGTGGCGGTCAGGTTCGAACCCAGGCATTCCGGCTCCAAAGTCTAGGTTTTGTACGTGCGTGTTCTGTGGCCTCTTGATAAGTCCTGGAAACACGTGTCCCCGTGCCCTGCTCACTGCAGGTGCTCAGAGCATGGGAGCTATTGGCCTTAAATCGCCGCTTCTCAGAAAAGGACTCCCCCGCCTTCCCAGGCAGCCAGGGATGGGGCTGGCGCCTTCCTGCCCCAGCGGGTCAGAGCCGGGGGTCCCAGGTCTGCATCTTCAGGGGATCCCGTGTCCGTTCTCCGCTCTCCGCTGCTACAGCGGCTGTGGGGTCTGTGCCCATTTACGGGTGGGGTGTGGAATCTGAGAGCCAGAGAGGTGACGTGCCCGCCCCACAGCACAGGGCTGGTGGGAAAGCTGGGACCGCACCCCTCCAAGCTCCAGTCCAGATCTCACGCGCCTCCTCTGCCCCTGGGGAGATGCCCCAGTTCCCGGGCCAGTGGCCAATCCCCGCTTCGTGACTATTTGTTGAATGACAGAGCGAATAACCAAAAGAACCCATGTTGCATCTCCCAAGGGGTGTCACGAGGGCCACACAAATCAGGGACCCCATAGGAGAGCAGCAAAGGAGACGAGAAGGAGGCCCAGGCACCGCTCTGGGGGCGGAGGGGGGATTAGGTGTCCTGCATGGAGTCTTTTTATGTATCGGTTTAAGGTTCCAAAAGGGCATTTCGAAATCTGAGGAGTTGGAATAATAAATATTTACCCAATCAATTCCAGGGATGTGTCAGGGGGTGGTGATGCAGAGCAAACAGCTCGGGGACCTTGCTCAGGGCACAGCCTTTTTCTTTCTTTCATTCATTCATTCCCCAAATATCATTTGAGCCTCAGCCACATGCCAGACCATACGATCAGCTCTGGGGCCAGGCTCTGGGGTAAGTGCAGGAAATTCAGGATGAACAGGGCCCTGCCTCCAAGATGTTCTGTCTAATCGGGGCCAGGGGAGCAGAGATGAGTCAGCCAACCACATTTGATGGGAGAATGGCCATCTGCCTTGCGGAGGGCGTGAGGCGTTTGTAGGAGGTTCTGGAAGATTCTCAGAGATGAGGGAGGGGGAGCTCTGGGCCATGGGGTGCAAAGGCCCAGGAGCAAAGGCCCAGGGTGCAAGCTATGGACAACCTGGGGAAACAGCAACTTTCCTTGGCTCAAGTCACTAGGCACATGAGTGCAGGAGGAGGGACCGAGGCAGGAAAGGCAGAGGGGGGAAGAAGAGCGGGTAGGAGACTTTGAGCCTTAGTTTGCAGGCAATAGGGAGCCACTGAGTGCTCCTGAGTCGGGGAGGGGAGGGTTTCATCAGAATATGGCGGCGTCCCTCTCAAGGCTGATCTGAGGGTGACCGCTCCCCTTCCCTCCCCTTCATCCCACTGAGCCTCCCCCTTCGCACACCACCCAGGGAGCACCGGCCACAGTAACCCCAGGCCTCGGGCTTCCCTCATCTGAGGGGCTTCAATCCGCCCACCCACCTGCTTCTATAGGGGCAGAGTTGGGAGTGTCAGGCTGGGCCGGGCTTCATTTCTTGCCTGATTATTAAAAAACTGAATTCAACTTCCCGACAGGTGCAGGGGGACATGAGCCAATATCTTCAGTAACATGCGTGCCTTTCAGCCGATCAACCCAAGGGATGGATAGGAGGGTCTACATTCCTCCCGGCATGTGGGGGGCCCGGGGTCCTGCAGCATTTCCAGGTCCCTGTCCACGTAGCTCGGGGCTGGTGTGACAGGCACCTCATTTGGGATCTTTCTTTTATCAGGGTTGTCCTGGGGCTGTCCTGTCCAGCCCAGGGCTGTATTTGAGAGGTGAGGGGGAGAGAACCCCGAAGTCTTCCCTTCCCACCCTCTCTCGCTTCCTTTTGCAACAGCTTCCTCTACCATAAAGAAGCGGTCTGTCTCTTGCTCTGAATATTGGTTTCCTGGTTTCCCACAATGAGGCTATTCTGTCCTTGTAGCATTATTTGGGCCAGGGACCACGTCATACAAACCCTGCAATGTTGCGGCCCTTGATCAATCATCAATGCTGGAGGTGGCCTTCAGCCTGTCTCTTCAGTCACCAGTGGCACCCTCCTGCCTCCGACGCACTGGGCGACAAGAATATCCACAGGGCCCTGCCTAGGGAAGTGCATCTGCCCCAAATCACTGAGGTTTGGGACCAACACAGCCAGGTTCTGTCGGCCCCCCTCCTCCTGGGGGAGGGAGAGAGGTTGATTCTCTAAGGCTCTGGATGGACCCTGCTCAGAGAATTCAGCCCACACACCACGGATGTCTGAGCTGGACCACCTGGGTCAGCCCGTATTACCCAGCTGGGGAAACTGAGACCCAAGAAGGGAAGGCATTTGGCGGAAGCCCTGGAGCACATCAGTAGAAGATGGAGATATCGACACAGGCGCCCGGGCTCCAATCGCACACTCTGTCTTCTTTTTCAGTGCATCCGTGACCATGGCCATTGATCCTGGGGGACTGGCCACATCTCCACAGACAAAGGAGGGGGCAGTGCCTTTTGCCCCCGGGTGGCTACCCGCCTTGCTGGGCTTTCCTCATTAGGTCCCTGTGGCAGCCGCCTCGACTGGTGCTCTCCCAGCCGAGGCCCTCCCGAGCCCCCGCTCTGAAACCAGGCATCCACCCTGCCCAGGACGGCTGGCTGCCCACATTGCTTCTCCCTTGCATACACTGGAACTTGGAACATCTCACTCCCATGTCTGGGACCAGATATGCCAGGGCCATGCAGGGCAAACCCTGAAGGGATGGAAAACGAGGATGCGTTTATTGAGTATCTACTACGTGCAAGGCAGCAAACCAGGTTCCTCATAGCCATCGTTTTGTTTAATCCCTTCAACCACCTGGCGGGGTGTCTCCCACTCTCCCGGGTGGTGCTTGAAGCAGTCAGGCGACCTGCCTGAGGTCACACCGTCCCGAGGAGCTAGGTGTCCAGTCCACATGTCGCTCTCCTTCGCCAACAGCTTCTGCCCCGGACTCTTAGGATCTTCTGAATCCCTTGCTCCAACGCGGAGCTGCTCACACCAAGCCCCCCAGGCCACATCCTCCGGCTTGTAACCGAAGAGCCGGCCCTGGGAAGGCTATGGTTTCGTGGGGTTGACAACCTTGCCCAGAAAGAGGATGCTCTGGGTATCGGTGGAAAAGATCACCACAAGGAAGGGCCGGTTGAACCAGAGGACTCCGCGACTGCGACGGGCAGACAGAAAGGTGGTGAAGCTGCCAGTGGCCGCTGCAGCCTGGGTGCCAGCCTCGTCCACCTCCAGAATGGCTTTGTGGAAACTCTGGGAAGGAAATCACAAGTGTTTACCTCCAGGAGAACATGAGCCAGGACTCAGGGAAGCCCGGAAGAACCAGAGATCGCTGAAGATCAGCACCGCCGTTCACTGCTAGCCAAGCCACTTGTTGGGGCTATCACAGCAAGAATGTCTACACTGGGTGGGTTGTTGAGTTGGATGCCCTCTTATTTATGGAAATAATTATTTCTGTCAGCAACTGAACACTTACTACGTGCCCTGGGGCACTTTTTAAATCTTCATAACCACCCTAAAAGGTTGATGCATTATGGCTGGTTGACAGATGAGGAACATAAATCCAGACACTAGATAGCCCTTGATTGCTGTAAGGGAAGGAACCGGAATTCAACTCTGCAACTCAAGGCTCTACCTTATAATGCACTTTTGTCTTCCTCACCGAAGTCCTAGGTCTCTTTCTCTCGTCAAAGGAATCTCTGATACACACACCCAGCCCAGCCTGGTCTGTTATCCTTTCTCTGTTTCTTTCACTTTGTCACTCTCCATTGTCGTGATCTATGGAGCCCACTTGGCCGCGAGAGCTCCCTGAGGACAAGGATTGGGTGGACACCATATCCCCAGAGCCAAGCACCATGCCAGCACGTGGTGGGTTGGTTTCTGGAAACCCGTGCCTGTGGATGGTTGAATGACTCTCAGCCTCTGGTGGCAGAGGGAACACCCATCACCTAGAAGCTTCCAAGGGGCAGACGTTCCCCACTGCGTCTCCAGGCATCAGTGACCACCGATGACTTACTTACCTTGGACACCTGCAGCTTTCGCTCTTCAGTGATGCCGGACAAGTCAGCCTGCTGTGAGAACACGTCCACAAAGCCCAACATGGGCAAAATCTGATCTAAATTATAGGAGCCAGAAATGGAGAACTTGGGGAAATGCAACTCGAGCTTCCTGTAATAGTACCTGGAGGAGATACGGGGTTAAAACTCTGGACTCAGAAACAAGTGAGGGACCCCAGTGCACTGTACTGTACTCGCCTTGCCTGCACCCTCTAGCTGGCCCCACTCCATCTGACTTCTGCTGCCACAAACACCATTTGCTCAGTGCTCCCAGGGGCTTGCAGCCAGGCTCCTTTACTTCCAGGGCCTGCTGTCTGCAGGACCTCCTTCCTTGGGAGCTCGTCTTCAGCAGAGATTGTTTTCCATGGGCATGCCAGGTGCCCAGGGAGATGCAAGTCTCCCTGTGTGGCATTTTTGCCTTTGCCTGTGTTGGGGTCCTGTGGTTTTCACTTATTTGGGACCACATGATTTCTTTGGCTAGAATTCCTCTATCCCATGAGCTGTGCGAATTTTCTGTCCACATGTGGCCTTGGGTTGAGGCCTTTTTCTTATACGTGGATGGAAACTTTTCCCACTCGTAGCCCCAGAGTGATATAAAGCTTCCTGGCTACTTCCTTAGATGGGCAGATGGAGTTTTCTTAAGTCCCTCTGTCCCAGTCATCTTGACCAGAGGTCTACGCATTCACTGCACAGGGGCAGACCCTCAGAGAGCCAAGGTCACATCACCCAGATCTTGTGCTGTATGAGGGTTGCATCTAGAACCAGGACTCTTAACTCCTAGTCTGGTTCTCTTTTCACTGATAGGGGCAAAATCTTATCTCAGATGTAAGAGGAGAGTTAATTATTTGAGGAAACCCATGGAAAGTCTTAAAGCAAATAAGAATTCCTTTGTAATTTGGCAATCACCCCCCCTTTTGGGCATTGGCTTCCTTCAGAAGGGTCCCTTGGAAAGGCAGTGCTGCAGAAGATTACCTCTTCTGAAGCAAGCTCATCCACCTTTTTAGTATCTCTGGAGTCAAGACTTCCTCCACCTGCTTCATTTTCCCTCGGTTAGGAAGGATGAAAAGGGCCATCGCGTTTCCTTTGTAATCCATCCGCAGGACTGAGCAGGGCAAGTATTTGTCATGAAGATACCAGTGGTCCTCTGTGTCCTGCAGCATCATAGGCACCTTGACTACTGTATTCTCATCAACGTAGAAGTCTTGGGGAGTGGTCAACGAGAGAACGAATGGTTTCTCCCACAGAGCTGAAGGGAAGAAGGGAAGAAGGTACAAAGCACCTGTGGACCAACAAGCCAACCGTCCAGCCAGGAAATGCCTCTCCAACAGTCGCGGAGACCCCACCTTACTGTTTCATCACGGTGTATCATTTAGACCATTCAAAGCCTGACCTGCCTGAGACACGGATCTCTCAGGGCTCATTTAGACTCTAAAATATGAGATACAAAAGGTATCAGCTAGGTTGTTTCCTGTCTTTGCCATTGAATTTACATGGCGGCGCTTAAATTTTTTTGCCAACCTGATGTTTATGTAATGGTAGCTCATTACTGCTTTGTAGTGCACTTTCTTGGTTAAAAATGAAGTTGAACAACCTTTTGCATGTTTACTGACCTGTTGACCATTTGTATGTTTACTGACCTGTTGACATAAAAAAAGTCCTATTTTTTTTTTTTTTTTTTTGCATCAGTGCCAGATCATGTTTTTTTTCCCTGTATTTGTGGAGGACTGTTTCTTAGTGATTTGTAGGAGTTCTTTCTGAACATTAGTTGTGTATCAATTGTGTGAGTTGCAAATACTTTCTGTCCCTCTCTGCCTTGTCTTTTCACTCTCATGATGGTGGGTTTTGATGATCGAAAATTTTTTTTAAGTTTATTTATTGGTTTTTGAGAGAAAGACAGAGAGGGAGGGAGAGAGAGAGAGAGCCTGGGGCAGAGAGACAGAGGAAAACAGAGAATCCCAAGCAGGCTCTGCACTGTCAGTGCAGTGCCCAGCATGGGGATAGAACTCAAGAACCGTGAGATCATGACCTGAACCAAAACCAAAAGTCAGATACTTGACTGAGCCATCCAGGTGCTTTGGTATTGAAATTCTTTTTAAAAATTTTTTTTTCAACGTTTATTTATTTTTTTGGGGACAGAGAGAGACAGAGCATGAACGGGGGAGGGGCAGAGAGAGAGGGAGACACAGAATCGGAAACAGGCTCCAGGCTCTGAGCCATCAGCCCAGAGCCCGACGCGGGGCTCGAACTCCCGGACCGCGAGATCGTGACCTGGCTGAAGTCGGACGCTTAACCGACTGCGCCACCCAGGCGCCCCTATATTGAAATTCTTTAATGAGGTGAACATATGAGTCTTTTCCTTTGTGATTAGGTCTTCTGTTGTTTAGGACAACTTTCCCTCCATATGTATTATATACATATAACCTCCATATATATTATAGAGAGAGAATATGTCTTATATTCTAGAAGCTTTAGTCTTTCCTTTTACAAAAAGCACTCTACTCCACTTGGAAGGAATACTTATGATTGATAGAAGGGAGGGGCCTAAACCCATCTGTTTCCCCCTGTGGGGACCTAGTTGTCACAGTGCCATTTTTTTGTAACCCACTTTCCCCAGTGCTCTATCACAGTGGTGAGGGGGGGAAGCCAACATTGACAAATATCAAATGCCCAGGTATCTATCCGCGGGGCCATTTCTGGGCTGTATTCTGGCCTCACCCTTCTGTGGAATTGGTCTATTTGTACCACCAAGTCTAAATTAATACAGATTTATGATGAGTTGGGCTCTCTGGCAGCCAAGTTTTCCCATCGTAGCTATTCATGGCCTTTTGCTTTTCTCATATACATTTTAGACTCGGCTTGTTAACTGCCACCAAAAAAACACAAAAAACAAAAAAACAAAAAAACCAAGAAAACCTGTCAGGATTTTGATTGGGATTACATTAAATATTTAGATTTATTCATGGGAGAATCCACATCTTTACCATATTGTCTTCCTTTCCATGACTATGATATATTGGTGTTTTTTATTTATTTTATTTTTTTAATGTTTACTTATTTTTGAGAGAGAGGGAGCAAGTAGGGGAGGGGCAGAGAGAGAGAGAGAGAGAGAGAGAGAAAGAGACACAGAATCCAAAGCAAGTTCCAGGCTCTGAGCTGTCAGCCCAGAGCCTGACGTGGGGCTTGAATTCACAGACTGCGAGATCATGACCTGAGCCGAAGTTGGACGTTTAACGGACTGAACCACCCAGGCAGCCCAATGTATCAGTGTTTTTTAAAGTTGAAGTCTGCCTTAACATCTCTCAAGAGAATCTTAGCTACAGAGTACTTGTGCATCTTTTGTTTTCTTCTAGGTGCTTTTCACTTTTGAAGATAAGCCACCATTTTTCCATTCTCTTACCATGTGACCTACAGCGAGGCCCGGGCTACATTCGTGTCCCCAAAGTGTAGGGCAGATGTGTCAGTGGGCAGGATGTCTCTATCTCCCTTCTGTTTCTGGAGAACCTCTCTTTCTCATGCCAACCAGCCTGAGCTAGGTTTCTTTCAGATGAGAGCACCCAAACCCTTCATTATCTGTGATCAGAGCTTTGGGTGGGTCGATGGTGTGTATTATACATTTAAATTATATTTCAAAGGGAATGGCATCAGTAGACTATTGTGCAGGCATTAGGTTAGATCTAAATAAAGTCTTCAATAGCATAAAACTACACACACACACACGCGCGCGAACGCATGCAAAACCTGGTGAAATCTGAGTTAGTTCTATAGATTGCACCAATGTCAATTTCCTGGTTTTGTTACCGTACTACAAGTTATATAACATGTGATGTAGGATAACCTGCGTGGAGGGTGCATGAGATCTCTTTGTACTACTTTTGCACCGTCCTGTAAGTTTGTGGTTATTGCAGAATTAAAAGGGTTTTTAAAAACGTTTTCGGTGGTAGGTGACACATTCCCTGTGTAAAATGCAAGTGATAACAAATCTGGCTGGATCGTTAGTCTGACTGGGGCTGTTTCCCAGAATTTGCTCTCTGTAGAGTCTGGGTTCAAGGTGGTCACAAGCGTGAGATGGGGAGGTAGACGTGAGGCAGGCACCACACTCTGAAGATCTTTGCAGGAAGATGGAATGATGGGCAGACCTAGCGGAGCCCTGTGTGCCCCGGCTTGTCCGTGCCGTCCTCCAGGTTCATCGTCCAACAGTAGCCCTCCTGACCACCGGTGTCCCCAAGCCACCACCAGGTGCCCAGCGTGGGCCTTCCACAAGTTCCCCTTACACAGACCCACTGGGGTGGCCGAAAGCACCTGGAGTATAGTATAGATCCCCGATAAGCCCCAAAATTGCACCTGCCCCCAGGACTTCACTCTGCCCCTCCCACCCTTGCTTCCTCCAAACCTTCATGTCCCCACAGTTATGCAAGGTCCAACTCCTATAGCAACCTCCTTTCCCTTACCACTTATGATGGCTTTGCTTCCCTGATGGAACACTGATGGTACACACAGCATGAAGCTGTCCTCATGCTGTGATTTCAACGGTTAACATATGTGTGTGAGTGGACGACTGGAATGAATTCAGTGAAAACGTTAACATTTTGGGTTGTCTCAGTGTGGTAGGATTAGGGGAAATTTCTTTTTTCTTTTTAAGTTTATTTATTTTGAGAGAGAGGGCAGGGGAGAATGAGCAGGGAAAGGGCAGAGACAGAAGGGGAGAGAGAGGATCCCAAGCAGGCTCCACACTGTCAGCGCAGAGCCCCACACGGGGCTCGAGCTCACGAACCCTGAGATCATGACCTGAGTGGAAACCAAGAGTCAGATGCTTAAACGACTGAGCCACCCAGGTGCCCCTGGGCAATTTCTATTTCCTTTTATACCCTTATGTGTTTTTAAGGATCTTCAAAATGAGTATAATCATTAGATTAATTACAATTATTCTAATTATTTATTGACTATATATAATGGTCAGGGGTCGCCAAACTTTTTTTTGCAAAGGGCCAGAAAGAAAGCAAATATTTTAGGCTCTGTAGCAACTGCTTATCTCTGTGGCTGTGTGAAAACAGCCCAGGGACAATGCACAAATGAGTGGGCATGGCTGTGTGCCAATAAAACTTTATTAACAAACACAGGAAGCCCATCAGATGTGGCTGGGGACTGTAATTTGCCTATCTCTTTAGGCCGTCTTCTAAGGAGGACACAAATATGTGCCATGATTTGATCCTCAAAACAGAACTTCGGGGGTGCCTGGGTGGCTCAGTCGGTTAACTGACTTCGGCTCAGGTCACGATCCCATGGTTTCATGAGTTTGAGCCCTGCCAACAGGCTCTGTGCTGACATCTCGGAGCCTGGAGCCTGCTTTGGATTCTGTGTCTCCCTCTCTCTCTGCCTCTGCCCCACTCCTTCTCTGTCTCTGTCTCTCAAAATTAAATAAACATTAAAAAAATAAAACCAGAACTTTGAAGGAGGTATTCTTCAGCAACCACCTCTCTGTTTACACTGTTGATAACTGGCAGTCCTTCATCGTGAATCCAGAAGTTCAACTTGTACATTTCATACGTTACCATTACTAAAAAAAAAATAAATAAGAAAACGTATCTAAAGATAGGAGGGTACGGAAACCTCTAAACTACACGATCTTAAATATCTGATGCTCTCACATGAATCTTCTAAGGGTTGCTTGACCCTATCTGGCCCCATCCATCCACTTTCTCTCTTTTTTTTTTAAACATTTAATCCATCCGTAGATCAGGGGGAGAGGGGAGATACAGGACCCACCGATGAACTGACTCTTACCTTTGAAGTAAATGTAATTCACCAGCACCATCGCGATGTCTGTGCTCAGGTCGCTGACCAAATCCACAATCTTCCCTTGAGTTTCCTCCTTGACATGGTCATTGATCAGCCGGGTGGTACCCACAGAGTCGTGGAAATTGGTGAGGAATAATTTGGAGTCATAGAAGGCCACACTGTCATTTAGAAATCCCGGAAGGATGGGCAGCTCCTGGCTCAGGAACAGGGCGCTGCCCGTGTGCATCTCCAGCCTGTCTCCCGGGAGGTGGAGGGTGTGCAGGAGGTGCCGGAAGCCCTGGTGGATGTCTGACTCAGACACCTCCGTGAGGTTGAAGCCCAGACCCTCGAGGATCTGGGTCTGGCTGTGTGAGCGGGCGCCCAGGGACAGCATGGCGTAGGAGGCAGAGATGCTCAGCGGGGAAAAGAAGATGTTGCTCCCAGGGCTCTGGGAAGCCATCAGGTGGTAGAAGCGGAGAGCAAAGACTGTATTTCCCGGGGCAATCTTGAGGCTGGGGGAGCCCTCACCTGTGCTTGGAGCTTCTGGATGGGGGCTGCCCGTGTGACCCTGGCTGTTGTGTTCAGGGAGGAGCTGGCCGTGAGATGCGACCAGCAGTCCAGCCAGAAGGAGGAGCAGGTGGCTGGCAAGATGCATCTTCTGCACTGTCATGGCTATAGGAGGAAAGAGAGTGCCCAGGCAATGCCCCAGCAGAAGCCCCAGCCCTACTGAGAAGTCAGGGAAGGGCAGGGCCCCGGGTGACAAGTGACAGGGTCAAGTCCGGCAGATGGGCCTATGGCAGCCTAGCAAACACCCAGCCCCTTCCCAGTATGTGGTGAAGATGATATTCTGTGGGTTAACCAAGCACGTTCCTTGTGCCCACCGCCTCCTGGCACTTCCTGTCCCGGTGAGCTTTGCAAAGCACTGGCCTCCGTTCTTATCGCCGGGACTCGTCAAATGACTGAATGAGGTCATTTATCTAACTGGTAAATATCTGAGCTAGAGCATGAGGCTCCAGACCCAGCCTGGGGCTCCTTTTGCCATTTGAGCTAATTTCCTCAGCCCAGTGACCCACTGCACCGAGGATGTGAATCGCCAAAGCGTTAGCCTCAACTCTACAAACATCCATGGTGTGCTTTACGGTTTGCAAAATCACTTTAATGCCATTTTGTCTGACCCTCTTACCCAGATAGAGGTCAGTAGAACTGGCATTCTTATCTTCCCTCCAGACAGATAAGATCACTGATGTTCAAAAAACTGATTCGCCTGGGGTGCCTGGATGGCTGTCGGTTATGCGTCCGACTGTTGATATGGGCTCAGGTCATGATCTCATGGGTGTGAGATCGAGTCTCAAGTCAGGCTCTGCACTGAGCGTGGAGCCTGTTTAAAATTATGTCTCCCTCCCCAGCTCTCTCTCTCTCTCTCTCTCTGTCCCTCAAAAAACAAAACAAAAAAAACCACAAAACAAAAACAAACAAAAAACACACAAAAACAAAACAAAACAAACAAAAAAATGCAAAAAAAAAAAACCAAAAATAAACAAACAAAAACCAAAAACCAAACCAAACCAGAACAAAAAAACCTGAATTGCCCGAAGTTCTGGGGAAAGGATTGGTCTCTTCTCCTAATCAACTTAACCTACCCAAACAAGGGTGCTCGATTTTCTCCACTAAATCTGCTGGGCCACGTCGGATAGCCTCACCATTATTACCTGGTTCTCAGCCCCAAATCCAGTTGCCAGCCCTAACCTGGGTCTGGCCTTCCAAGACCGCACCCCCCAACCATTCAATCTTTCCGCATACCCGGCAGCCTCTTCCCTCAACCTCCTAGTCTCCCCACTGCTACAATCCTCACTCAGACCTCCAGCATCGCTCACTCAGACCAGGGGCCAGACTGCGGGCCATGTTGCAGCTCCCCAACTTGGCTGTGCTGGCTGGAAAGCAGCCACCCGCACACCCACAAGGCAGCCTAGTGTGGGGCTGGGTTCCGGTGGAGCTTTATTCATGGACGGTGAAATGTGAATTTCATATATTTTACATGTGTCATAAAATATCGTCCTCCTTTTGATTTTTTTTCAACCATCGACAGATTTTATATTTATATTTATATTGTATCTTGATATTATACCTTGCATTCCTAGCTCAGGGGCAATGCAAAAACAGTCAGGGGGCCAGACTTGACCCACAGGGCCTCATTCGCGGAGCCCTGACCTAGACCGTTGTGGCTTTCCAACTGGTCTTTCTACCCTGATTTCCACCCAGGAGTTGCGGTGGTCACTTAAAACACACAGTGGGTCGCTTCACTCATCTACCTAACACCCGTCCCCATAGCATGGCCTCCTACCAAGCTCTAACACCTTCTCCTATCCTAACCTTCAGACGCTTCTCCGGCTTTGCAGTGAGTTACCCAGAATTTCCCTCTGGCAGGAACGCTCCAAAAGCACCTGCGTCGGGAGCCAGGAGACCCGTGCGGCCTCGCGGGAGGCTGTTTCTGGCCCTCAGCCCCAGTTTCCCCACCGGTATAATGAGGAGGGTCGTGTAGTGAGGTGTGGGGGTCGTTCCAGCCCTAGGGTGTGTCACTTCTAGATTTCTCTGTGTCTCAGCACCGGAAGCCTTATGTCCCAGAGCCCCCAGGCCTGGGTAGACTAGAATGGTTGGTCACCCTCCCTTCTGAGTCTCAGATGCAGCCCTCAGCGAGTTACTCACGGTCGGTCCTGGTGTGGCCCCCCGGGCGGCTGTCTGAGAACCAGAGGAAGCCCAGGAACATAGCCTGGGTCTATCAAGCCCAGGAACATTGGCAAAATCCCTCGGCGCCCCCGGCACCACCTACCACCTTCCCGATTAGGTAATTATTAATGAACAGGTCCGTGGGTGCAGTGTGGAGTCTCAACACAGGGAATCTTCACTGAAAGTTGGCCCATCCCCTCCCAAGAGAACCCCCTTCCCTCCGGGCGGGGGGCGGGGGGTAGCTCCAACAGAATTTAGCCCTTGCTGTTTGCATCATGCACCAAGGTTTGCTTGGCACATGCTAAGGCCCCGGGGTCCCCTTAGTGGATGTGGTCTTCACAGGGCCCCTCACTGGCCATGTGAACTTAAGCACATCTATTCCCTTCTCTGGGTTTGTCATGCTCCCCCATTCTCCCCCCCCCCACCTCCTGCAAAATGAAGAAGTCGGCCAGACCAGGGGCGGCAGACCCCAGTGCCTTCACGAACTTGATAAGGCCGCTTTCAGGGTGATGTGATGTGAGACTGGAGAGAGTTAGATCTCTGCAGCCATGAAAATCAATCCGGGGACCTGGGTCCTGCCCCGGCCCCCCAGTATACAATCCTGGACTATGCGATTGCTGAGGAACCTCCCAGCTTTAAAGCTACAGGGTTCTGTGATGGAACCCTCCGAGATGCCACATGTTGACCTTTAAGGAGAGTGCGGCCAGGGGCAAGGGTGGCATGGGGTGGGAGCAAACCCCTCCTTGGGCCAGGACTCCAATTGCACATTTTTCTTTTTCATTATGGATCTCAAAGCTGCTTTATTTCCAGCAAGCAGTGAGCCTCAACACCCTTGGACCATTGAATGTGTAAAGGACGTGTGGCTGTTTCTTAAGCCCACTGGGGAAGGAAGCAATAGGGCCACTGATATTCTGAATGGGGTGCCCTTGACATTCAGGCTTCCTCCAAGAAGCTTTTCTGAATGTGTTGGGAGTCCTGATCTGGGCAGACCACACAGGGGTAGAGTGGGTTCACGCACAGGCTTGGACCCAGCTGCCCTGAGGTTCAGGGGCATGTCCAAGTTCACACGACAGAAGTGCGTCAACACCAGGGCAACAGAGGAACTTGCCGTGCCGATAAAGTTCACTTGCTTCCTCCTCTCTCACCACACACGTGCACGCACCCCCCTGAGGGACTATCCTTATCCCATTTTGCAGATGAGGAAATGAAAGCCCAGAGAAGCTGCTAGCTCAGATTCCGGAGTTAGACTGAAGCCCGCGTTCTTCCTCTGTTTGGACAAACCTGCCTTGCTTCTAGAATAGCCAGTCCAGTTTTGCTCTCCACTGAGACGCACAGGCTAGAACACGTGCGCGCAGCAGGTGCTCCGTCGAGGCTCGCTGAGTCAAACGAAGGGAGGAAAGATGGTTGTCGGTTCATGAGGGTGAAAATAAATTATTCCCTTTCCAGAGTCAACCGTTTGGGTCTTGCTTCCTTAGCCTGGTTTCTGCACTGAGTTAGAGCCCCAAGCGGTGGATTACAGCTGGAGGGACAGGTGGCCTGACCCCGCTGGGAGCGCGTGGAGACTGCCCTTTGGTTCCTGGACCTGCCCCTGCCCCCGGCTCTGAGGTCAGACAGGCGGCTGTTGCCGCTGAGCTGGTTAACCCTGGATAAGTCGCTCCACCTCTCTGGAGCTCGCTTTCCTCGCCTGTCAAAGGGGGAGCCATCGCTGAGTGGAAAGGCAGACGTGGGGGGACCCACATCATCGATGTGCTGCACACCGGTCGGGCTCAACGGAGCTCCCTTCTTCCCTGCCTACTTCTTGCAGTGGTGACAAAAGCAGGGACTGTGGGGGGCTCAATCCCGGCCCCACCGCCCGCTAAGTTACTTCCTTTGCTTCTCATCTGTAAGCTGAGGGCAATAATCGTTCCAGATCTCGGGGTTGTCATGAGAAGTCGGTAAATTCATGTCTGCAAAGTGTTTAGAGTAAGTTTTGGCAATAGTAAGGGCAACGTAAGTGTGAGTGATTCTTTTATCCCTAAATGTGCAAATATGGCTAAATCAGTCTTTTTTTATATAAATTAAAAAATTTTAATGTTTATTTTTGAGACAGAGACAGACAGAGTGTGAGAGGGGGAGGGGCAGAGAGAGAGGGAGACACAGAATGGGAAGCAGGCTCCAGGCTCCGAGCTGTCAGCACAGAGCCCGACGCGGGGCTCGAATTCACGGACCGCGAGATCATGACCTGAGCCGAGGTCGGAAGCTTAACCCACTGGGCCACCCAGGCGCCCCCGCTACATCAGTCTTTTTAAACATTTTTTGCATTGTGGTCCTGACAGAGTATCTCGAGAAAGCCTTGGACTCTCCCTAAAATATGCACATGCTTGCAAATTTTACAATTTAGGGAGTTTCTTGAATCGCTCATCGTCCTTGTGGTCCCTGTGTGCCAGGGTTGCTGTTTTCTCCCACAGAAAACATCCTGCGTCAGGGAAAGATGGAAAGGACCTTCAGATCCTTAAAGGAGTCACCCCCGGGGGCACGGAGGATGGGGACGGAGGCCGGCAACCCTGGCTCGGCCACAAGCTCAGAGCTCACTCCCGCCCAGTATCTGGCTGCTTGCTGTCCTTAGGCCTCTGGGTGGGCTTACGGAGTGTGAAAACCTTGCACGTCGTACCCTGGAATGCCAGGAGTTTCACATTAACCATCCGTGAGGCCCCGAAGAGCAACAGATCGTGTCACAGAGAGATTTGTATCTCTGTTATCAGAACAAGACTGGCTTAGAGAAGATGCCTCGTGGAAGTGTATGAACACACGAACGAATGAATGAATGGACAGCCATGGGGCAGGGGTGAGGCTGTCGAGGGGGGGCTACTTTCCCAGCATCTTGAGCAGCAGCCTGTGCTGTACATGATCGTGAGGCTCACTCCCTGGGGACCCTCCCGCTGTCGCTTTGCAGCTTGAGACCCCGTCCTCTGTGGACGTCCTGGTTTCCCAATCCAGCACGTGTGTGACAGCTTAAGCTGTCCTTGCCTCCTAACCACCCCCAACCCCTTTCGCATTCTCTGGACTCGAGGGGAAGCCAGGGTATTGTCCTTCAAAAGGCTGTCATCGTTTTTAAGTTGATTGTCGATGTAATATGGAGGCTAGGAAAAATCTGGGAACGTACAAAGTCTAAAGAAGGAAATAAAATCATTGGTAAGCCTGTCATTCAGCTATAGCTAGATTGAATTTATTTATTTCCAGTCTTTAAAAAAAAAAATGGGTACAGGCACATACAGAATATCAACAATGAGGCCCTTCCAGTCTCGGTTTTGACAGAAGCGCGAAGGTAATGAACGTTACAGTCCAGAGGACCCCCTGCCTTGCAAAAACTTCACCAAAAAGGTGGCTGAGCACTGGTCTCTTGACTCTTAGATGCTTTCCTGGCAGGAAGGAGGATTTAGAAGTGGGGAGAAGGTGGAGAATTACAGAGAGAAGGGAGGGGAGCGGGGGGGACGGCCTCCCCTGGGACCCTGTCGAGAATGACGGGCTCATGGTCCCAGGGCCAGCATGGTTACATTCTGGTGAGGGTCCCCCTCCTGATTCACAGCTGGTGCCTCTTGGCCCTGCCCTTACATGATGAAGGGCAACAGATTTCTCTGAAGCCTCATTTTTTTTTTAAATGTTCATTTATGGGGCGCCTGGGTGGCTCAGACGGTTAAGCGTCCGACTTCGGCTCAGGTCAGGATCTCGCGGTCTGTGAGTTCGAGCCCCGTGTCAGGCTCTGGGCTGATGGCTCAGAGCCTGGAACCTGTTTCAGATTCTGTGTCTCCCTCTCTCTCTGACCCTCCCCCATTCATACTCTGTCTCTCTCTTTCTCAAAAATAAATAAACGTTAAAAAAAATTTTTAACGTTTATTTATTTCTGAGAGAGAAAGTGAGACAAAGCGTGAGCGGGGGAGGGCAGACACCTGCTGACTGTCTGGAAAGTGTGGAAGGTGCAGGCGGGCTGCTCAGACTTCCTGCGGACTCACCGCGTCTATTTCCCTGTCCCCCTCTGACCCACCACCTTGTGCCTGGCTTTGAGATATGTAGGGTACACATGCATGGGGGTCACGTATTGTAGGGCAACAAACCACCCCAGATGTAGAGCAGGAGCCGTTGAAACCACAGCATCTCATGTCCCCCAAAGAGACTCTGGGCTCTTTGGAAACGGGGACAGGATTTTATTGATTTTTCCCTCTGCGTCCGTCGCCTTCCCTCTAACGTTCAATGCTCAGCCCAGGGAGCATCCCTCTTCCTAGGGATCCCACGAAGTGCGCTTTCTCCCATCAACTGGGAGATCGAGTGGAGGCCAGGAGAGATCAAGTATCTCGCTTAGGGTCACGCAGCTAGTACATGGGAGAGCTGGGGTTTGAACCCGGGGATATCTGGTTCCAAAGCCCAAGACCGTAGCCTCCACTTTCTTTCTTTTTTTTTAATGTAAATTAATATTTATTTATTTATTTTAGAGAGAGAGTGTGTGTGTGTGTGAACAGGGGAGGGGCAGAGAGATAGGAAGAGAGAGAATCACAAGCAGGTTCCGTGTTCAATGCAGAGCCCAACGCGGGGCTCCATCTCACGACCCTGAGATCGTGACCCGAACTGGTATCAAAAGTCGGATGCTTCACCGACTGAGCCACCCAGGAGCCCCAGCACCTTCCACTCTGGCCTCTATTAGAAACGGATGGTTTAATCTCAGCCCACAACACCCCCCACTTTCCCCTCCAAAGGAACAGGGCTTTCTTTAACCAGGGGATGCTGGGAGTGAGAGCCTCTGAGGGTGAGATTGTGTGCGAACCTGGCCCTGCTACTTCCTGAAGCCACACTCAAGGTCACAGGCTGGATGGAGACAGCTGCCCACATAGGCCGCTGGGACACTGACCGATTCGCTGCTTTTTGCCCAAGGCCAACATTCCTCAAAATATGGGTTCGGGTCCTCCATGAGCGGGTGCTTCTTAAAAGCGAAGAACCACAGGCTTTCCCTCAAGTTTCCTGAATCAGAGTCATGGGGCTGGCATAGGGTGGGTGGAGGAATTGCATTTTAAGGAGCTCCCCCAAGAAGTCTTGCAAAAAATCACCCTCTGCCCGGAAGCAAGGGCTTTGCGGGGGCCCGGTTCCCGCAGTTTGCCGTTCGACCACCAGAGGGCGCGCCACCACTTCTTAATCGCAGTGGCGTCTCCAGGGTCAGGCATTCCTGTAACCCTCCACTCCCGGGCTTTGGGTGACAAAGGGGAGGTTTGTGTTTAAGACAGTACAGCGGACCCTCCGCTGTCACGAAAGAGCTTTAAAGCTAGCTCATCCAGCCAAACACCTCCTCTTGCAGAAAGGGATGCAACTTGCCCAAAGCAAGTAAATGACAGAACTGGGCTCAGAAAACAAGGCACACCTCTGCGCCCACCACCCCAGGCTCCCTTCCCCTCCGAGCTCAGGCTTGCTCGGGGCTGGAAGAGAAACAGAAACACCCACGGGTCCTTGCATTCATCCATCCATTCACTTGCTCAGTCGTTCCAGCTATTTACTGAGCTCCATCGTTAGGAGCAACATCACTCTGTCCTCCTTTGAGGGGGCTGGAGAGGGTGAGCCCAACACCCGGCTGTAGCCACCCCACAACACGCGGTTCCGAAGGGGAAGTTCAGGAGTTGGCATTGACCGTATGGGGATTTGCTCTCGCCAGGGGCAGCGAAGGGAGGTTAGGAGGGGTTTCCCGAGGAACAGACACTTGGGCCAAGAGCGGATGAGGAGGCGCCAAGTGAAAGCAGGGGGGTGCCGTGCGGAACACGGTGCCAGAAAGGGGAACAGCATGTGCGATGTCTTGCAGAAGAAGGGAGCGTGGAATGAGGACAAATGCAAAGATGCCGGTGTGCCCGGGGGGGTCAGGACATGAAAGGCAAGCTGGTGGGAAAGGACAGGGACAGGTAGGAATTGGGGACTCGCAGGTGCATAAGATACAACCTTGATCCCAGGGGTCAGGAGACAAGGTCTGACCAGGAGCAGGCATGAACAGAAGACGGCCCCGGGCAAGGTCACAAGCCACAGAGCAAGGGATTGGAAGGGGGACACGGGGGGGGGGGGCAGGCTTCATGGAGGAGATGACATTTGGGTGGATCCCCGTTTGGTTTGATTTAAGGGCTTTTGGCTCCTTTCTCTGGCTGTCATCCTAGCCATGAGGATTTTCTGTCTGATCCTGAGCAGATTATTCCAGAAGGTAGAAATCATTCTGAACAGAGAGGGAAGGGAGGGCACGAGGGTTTCTTGTTTCCAAGGGCCAGCTGGGTCCTCCAAACTCTGTCTCTCTCCCCACCATGGCTCCAGCCCCCCAGGCTCTTCTACAAGCACCGTTCTCTACAGCTCGGAGCAAAGTTTAGGCTTTGAAGCACCTGCCCATGAACCTCTTCATCCCTCAGCTCAGAGATCTCTGGATCTCAGCACTTTAGGGCCGAGGAAATGGGGAAATGAGAAGGAATGGGTTTTATAAATGATTGGGCAGATGTAGAGGATTGACAGCAGGCTCTTGTAATAGAGCCTGATTCCATTTTTTTGTGACTTCTACAATATTATTATTATTATTATTATTTTGCCATAGCCTGATATCCATAGGGTTTTTTTTCTCCTTTTTATTTATATTCAAGTTAGTTAACATACTGTGCAGTCTTGCCCTCAGGAATAGAACCCAGTGATTCATCTCTTACATATAACACCCAGTGCTCGTCCCCAAAAGAGCCCTCCTTAATGCCCCTCGTGCATTTAGCCCATCCCCCTGCCCACTCCCGCCTCCAGCAACCCTGATGTTTGGCTGCTGGTGGCCGTTAAGCCTCACCCCGCCCTCGCCCTTCTGCCCCCTTCCGGGCGAGTTGATGAAAAAGCCCATTGGTTTGCCTGGGAACCCTCACCCAGCTCACCCACCAACCACCGTCAAAATCCCAAGCCCAGCCTTCAGTCTTGCTTTCTCAAGCCACTTCTGGACCACCTTGGGAGCCTGCTCACTCCAGAAAGTCTCACTGTGTGAGTGGTAACCTTTCTATGCCCCCTGGGTGTACGTGTCGTGTCATCATTCAACGTCCGTACCAAATTTTAGTTGGGGGAGGTGTGTTAGGGGCCGAACCGTGTGTCCCCCACCCCGTCACATGTTGAAGGCCCAACTCCCCCTCCAGTGCCCAGAATGTAACTTTTTGAGACAGGGTCTTAAAAGAGCTAATTAAGTTAATATGAGGTCATTAGGACGGGCCCTAATCCAATGTGAGTGGTGTCCCTATAAGAAGAGGAGATCAGAACACAGACGTGCTCAGGGGGAGAACACGGTGTGAACACACAGCAAGAAGACGGCCATCTACAAGCCAAGGGGAGGGATCTTGAGTAACCGTGTTCCTCACGGCCCTCAGAAAGAACCGACACCGTTGACCCCGGGGCTGGGACTTTCAGCCCACAGAGCAGTGAATACCTGTTGTTTAAGCCCCCAGATCTGTGGTGCTCTGTGACGGCAGCCGAAGCTGGCTGGGACAGAGTCTATCCCTCCTCTGGTTCTCAACAACCCCCTTCCCTAGGGTTTTCCCCCAACACACGGGAAGGTCCTCGGTGCCTCTGCGCCTCAGGCTGAGACCGATGACGTAACTGAGCGAAAGGCAACAAGTCCCTCCTATGGTCTGGCTGTTCCACATGATGTTGGATTCCAGAAGGTTCTCTGGCAGCCTTACAATCCTTTGTTTATGAAACCCAAAGTGTCCTAAGTCCCTTGGCAACCAACAGGGGTGTAACTAGCACAGTTATTAACACACTTTACAAATAAAGAGATGATATTCTCTTAAGTTGGGCTGACGTTCTCTGTCAATTTTGTCCTTAGCGTAAGTGTGTTCAATAAGCCCATCCTTTATTGCTTAGCCATCATCTGGCTCGTGCGCCGTGTGAATAATCACACTCCTCAAGGTAGTAGCCTAGGGTGGGGCGCTACCCCATGTGCCTGGAGCCTAACAATCTGGGTTCTTCAAGCAGGGCCTGCGACGGGACCAGTCCCTGTGGTGAATTCAATATGGCGTCAAAGTCTTTCCTGGTCCTCCCATCCGGAAGTGGAGGCTGCCTCTCCTCCTGAGTGAGGGATTCCCTTGGGACTTGTCTTAACATGGAGGCAAAAGTGGTGCTTTGTAAACTCCCGAGGGCGAGCCTTGACACTGGCAGCTTCTGCTTTCACATGCTAGAACGTTCCTTCTTGGAAACCAGCTACCACGTGAGACTCCCTGGGACCACCATGTTGTCAGGAAGCCCAAGACAACCAGTGGAGACAGAGGTCACAGGACGGAGGCTCCAGACATGCAGATGACCCTTCCGGCCCAGCCCAGACAGGGTCTGAGGGCATCCGAGTGAATGACCCCGGCCAGCACCACATAGAGCAGAAGACCCCCGCTGGCTGACCGCTGCCTGAACTCCCAGCCCACTGAACCCGGCGCAGATCAAGTGATCGTCGTTTTCAGCCACTGAGGTTTTGGGGTCGTTGGTGACGTGGACAGTGGATGTTCCAAACAGTCCCAGACTTAAGAGTTTTCTTTTATTATTATTTATTTATTTATTTATTAAATGTATGTATTTATTTTAAGAGAGAGACAGAGCCAGCAGGGGAGCGGCAGAGAGGGAGAGGGAGAGAGAGAATCCTACGCAGGCTCCACACTGTCAGCGCAGAGCCCGACACGGGGCTCGAACTCATGAACCGTGAGATCATGACCCGAGCTGAAGCCAAGAGTCAGATGCCTAACCGACTGAGCCACCCAGGCGCCCTATGAACTGTAGGATTTTTAGCCGCAACCCAGATCTCTACGCACTAGGTGACAGTAGCACGTAGGTGTGACCACCCAAAATGTCTCCAGACATGGCCACATGTCCCCAGGGAGGCAGAATTGTCCCCGTTTGGGACATGCTGGCGTAGAGGAGCCTGCAGTTTTTCCCCTCAGGACCCTTCTCGCCTTGGTTTCTGGCCTAACATGTGAATCTTCTACGAAGCACACACGCAAGTCTGAACCTTCTCTCTTGTCCAGCCGTTTCCCCAGGCGGAGCCTCTGGGCACCCGTCTTCCAGATGTGTTTGCATCGCTGATGGGAGGGTTGCCAGCAGATGGCACAGAAACGCATCCGAGCCCTTCAGGGACCTGGAGTCGCTCCACGTGTCCTGCCTAAACTCTGAGAACCAGATAATGTTGGGGCCGAGAGGCGTTTCGGTGCCCTGGTTCTCGATCTGGGGTGAGCGCGCCCCCTAGGGGACATCGGGCAGTGTCTTTGAGACGCACGGGGTGGTCACAGATGGGGGGATTGGGCGCCACGAGCTTGTAGTGGGTAGAGACCGGAGAGAGACCTTACCGTGCACAAGAAAGAGCCCATCACGAAGAACGTCGGTCGTGCCGTGGCCGAGAAACCCTGGTTTATGATGGGTCAACGAGGGGTAGCGTGACTGTAGGCCAACGTGCCGCCACAGTTATGAGATGGGATGAGAGGTCTCTACGATGAAGCTCTGCGAGTCCAGCAGGAATGTTCTGGAAGAGTTGGCTGAACTGGGCTGAATCGCGTGAAGCCTAAAGATGGGCTATCGGTGCATCTTGGCACTGGCTTCCGACCAGCTCCTAGTGGCTGCTTGGAACTCTGGTCTGAGCTGATCTTAGGACAGATATTGGAATACAGGTTGGGAAGGAACAGATTCCCTCGGAGAGAATTTTTCTTGTAATTCCTAAATCCTCTGGATTGACTCATGGCAAACGGACCAGCACGGGGATGCACGCGGTATGTTACGTTGTTGTAGGATGGAGACCAGTTGCTCGCCAGAATGACGCTTCTGGGGAATTTTGTCCTTGAGGAGGCCCTGGGCAAGCGTCTCTGGGCTCTGGCTCCAGGCTGGCCAGTCCAATTGCGCCGTCTCGGTGGGCCCCCCCTTTCTCCTTGCTCACCCCTCCATCTGTGGTGTCTTTGAAGCCAGCGCTCCAGTATATTCTGACTTCAGCCTTCGCCTCTGCTCCGCTTGGCCAAGTGCTGTCACCAGTGCGAGCTTCGACTTGCTCATCTGCAAAATGGGAGTGAGGATACTCCCCTCGCAGCTCCGATGGACGTATTTCTTTATGTTTTTAATGTTTATTTTATTTTTGACAGACAGAGACATAGTGTGAGCAGGGGAGCGGCAGAGAGAGAGGGAGACGCAGAATCCGAAGCAGGCTCCGGGCTCCGAACGGTCAGCACAGAGCCCGACGCGGGGCTCGAACTCACGGACCGCGAGATCATGACCTGAGCAGAAGTCGGACGCTTAACCGACTGAGCCACCCGGGCGCCCCTGTTGGACGTATCTCTTGAGGTAACGGGTGGGAAGGTGTTTCCTAAATTTTGAAGAGCTGAACACCTGCCAGGACTCGTTTGTGAACCGAACAGCAAATTAGATGACGTTGTCACGCTGTCCCGGTGACAAGCATGATGGAGAGGCTTTTGTTGCTTGTTTTGTCTTTGTTTCCTCATCCCCCCAAGGCCCCGAGGCTGATAAACCTTTGGAACTTTTAGCCTCAGCCCCCTGCTGCCCTCCCTCGATTGTGTCTGTTACATTTTTCCCGGACAAAGGTGGCCTTGGCTGGATGAACTTTTCTGGGGAACGCGATTGCAACAGCGGTTGACCTAGGTTTCCCCAGCTTCCCGGCTTCGCTCCTGCACTCCTTCTGCACGTCTTCACTCCCGTCTGATCCGCACCCTTGGCTCCCGCCCCCCCCCCGCCGCATCCGTGGGTCTGACCCCCTGAGCCGGCAGGGGTGCCCATGGCAGCTCCCCTAGGCCCACCGGGGGGTTCTTCGCACCGTGCCTTGATCCAGAGACAGGACCCTTAGCTGGCACCACGTTCCCGAAGGCATGCTAAGCCCCGCGTGGGGACTGGCTGACTGATTCCAACCCTCTGGGGAAACTGAGGCACAGAGAGGTTGGTGAGGATTCACGAACCAGGCCGGATTAGAGCCTGTTCCCTCATTCTCTCTCTCTCTCTCTCTCTGCCTAGGGTTTCTGGGGCCACATTGCTTTCCTTTGCCAGGGTGGGGCTGAGATAACAGAGTTGGGGAAGGAAGCAGGGACAGGAGGTGAAGGGGGCATTTGGGAGGTCCATCAAAGAACCAGAGAATGGGTGATTGCCCGGCAGAAACAGAGCCAGGGAGACTGTCAGGGGCACAGTGCAGGCCCCTCTGGGGAGCAGGTGTGGGAACTGCCAGTATCTGGAACCAGCCCAGGCTTCTGGAAGAGGTGGGTTCTTGAGAGCCTACAGAACTCAGCTCTATTGCCAAACAACTGGTGACAGTTTAAATGTCTCGGCTGCCTGAGCTCCAGAGTCCTCATGTATAAGTGGGGACACCTCCCCCACGAAGCTATTAGGAGCAGCTTCAATCATGCACATAACGGGTGCTCAATTAATGTTCCTCTCCTCTTGTCACACCCCGGGGTTACATTAAAAGAAGAACAGAATCTAGAATAAGGGAGATGAAGCCCCCCATTTTCTGCCTGTTTCCAGCCGGGCCTGGAGCCAAGGTTCCCGTAGAGCGTGCCCCTCCTGCAGGTGTGGACAAGGGGACCACGGCCTGAGAATACAGACAGGGGTGACGAGCGTTCTTGGGATTGTGTCCCGAAGCCTGGGTAAGGAGAAGGTGCCTTTGACGTTGGACAAGAGATGATACAGGCACGTGCTGAGGTGCAACCTGAGATGCCTGAAGGCCAGGCAGCCGTGCGCTCAGCCATCTATGTGCCAGCAGCATGCAGAGATCTGGGGACACAAGGCCAGGCACGGCCCTCTTTCCCAAGGAGCTTGAAGACTTCCCAGCGTTTGGGAAGGGGTAGGCTTTGCCACTCCCATGTCCGATGGCGTCTCGTTTCACGTGAGATGATACCCAGAGTCCTGACGATGACCCAGAGGACACACAACGACCAGGCTCCCCCCTACTTTGCGGCTTCACCTCCTACTGCCGCCTTCCCTTCGCTCGTGTCCCTCCGGCCTCACTATTCTTCTTTCCGTTCCTCCAGAATGCTAAGCTTAGTCATGCCTCAGGGCCTTTGCACGTCCGTCCTATTCCCCCTGCCAGGAGAACACTTCCAAGGTAGATCCTTCTTGTCATGTAGGTCTCTGCTCAAATACAACGTCCTCAGGGAGGGCCTCGGTGACACTCCATAGAAAGCTTTCTCCACCTTCTGCCCGTGGTCGCTGCAAATCACATGGCATCATGTAGTCCCCCCAAGGCAATGATGCCTACCTGAAATCATTGTACCCATTTTTCTGCTTGCTGTCCATCTTGCCCCGCTGGAATGTAGCTTTCACGAGAGCTGGTCCCCCCACCCCCCATACAGTACGAGGGTGTTAAAGCAAAGTGTACACTGGCGGGGGCGGGGGAAGAAGAAAAACTAGAACTTTGTTTAGTTTTTATACAGAATATATTACCCAGGGGTTAACCGGTAAGGAACACTAGCAAATGGGTAACCCACCTAAAGAGAGTCCTGCGAGAAGCTGTGGATTCTGCAAAGAGAACTGTCCCAACAGAAAATGGCAGAACCGACACGTCTTGCACTAGAGGCGGCCATATACAGTTGTGCAGGTTGTGCACTGCACAGAGGCACACAAGCAGGAGGCGAGTGGGGCCTGAAATCCCACCTATACCCCTCTGGCCAGTTCTTCCTGCCACATGTGGGGCTGTGTCCGCCTGGATGGAACACCTTCTCCGCACTCGCACAAAGGCTGCTGTGGGCTCCCCGTGGCCTGCACATCCTCCTGGTACTGGTTCCCATCAGCCCCGCTGCAAGGGACTTTGGCGGCCAAGCCACATCCCATAAGGAACCAGCCAAAGTGCTCAAGAGGCCACAGAGACCGTCTGAAGCACAGGTTGACACCCATGGTCGGTAACTAACTACGCCAGGCCTTTCCTGGAGACCCCGCCCACTGCCTCTCCTCTTGTAGGAATACCCATGTGCCCAGCGAAAAAGCTCCATTTCCCCCTCTCCGTGCTACTGAGGATGAGCACCGGGGCAGAAATCTGGCTAAAGAGAAATAGTGAGACCTCTTCTAAGGATTTTTGGAGAACTCTCTTTTTCTCACATAGGCAGTACCCCTCCCCCTTATGGCTTCCTCCTCCTTCTGGAATGCAGATGTGCCGACCAGTGATGTGGCCGCTGTATTGTCATCATGAGAGAAAGGGCAAGACGGTGGTACAGACTCGTCCTGACATCTTTGAGCTGCTGAGACAGTGCCAGGAACTGTCATCTTTCTGTGAGGTGAGAAAAAGCAACCCTCTAATCTGTTCAACCAGGGGGTTTTGGGGGTCAGGTTTTGTGTTACTTCCAGCTGAACGCAGTTCTGGCAAATTCACCCCTCAGTGAATATCGTTCCTTGACATGTTAGCTTGAAGAGTACGGAATGATCCCAGTTAGTTTAAGAACCAAGACCCATCTGTAAGTTTCTGCAGCGGTGTCTAAGATCATGTGTCGCTCAATCTGGAACATTACAAAATGGTATTCATTTCGACAGCACATTTGAGAAATCTCCTTAAACACTTTGCATCGAGGTGTAATACACATATAGAAACAAGCAAAAACGACGAACGCATGGCTCATTAATTACTCACAAAATGAACACATCCGAATGGGCAGGACCCAGATCAGGAAAAAGAATACGACCATCTTTATGGGGGAAGTCTCTTTCTATCTTTCTTTCTTAATAGCGAAAACAAAAAGACGCATATTGTTGGTCATAGTAAAAATGATTCAAATAATATAGCGAAAACCACAGGATAGCAGTGAACTCATCTGTCAGCAGACACTGTTTAGTGAACGAGATAAAATGTTGCTGAAGATCCAAAACGGAGATTGACTAGAAGAAACTCCTCACGTGGGTGGTTTGCTTATGGTTGGATGACGACACTGAGTCTAATATGTCTCAAATTAGCAGGTTTGCTAGATTCTTACATCCTGTGGCAGCAACAAAGTGTATCTAAAAAAATGATTGTTTTTTGGTGAAATTCTAAGGGAAAAACGTACTGAAGAATATATATTTTTCAACACTTCATTATTAAGTCAAAACAGTATTTTTATGGGAAAAGAGTGTAGGCACGGACACAGTATCCATTTAGACTAAAATATGCACAGGATTCTGGGGTATGTTTATAAAAGCAGCATCATACATGAAACTCTTCCCTTATATCTTGGGCAAGCAACTATATTACTGATATGTTTAATTTTACAAAAAAAAACTCTGTAATTTTTTACATTAAGATACAGAGTCATTCCAAGTGTCTTGATTTGAAAGATACTATCAATATAATGAGTTTTGTAAAAAGAGCATCTCACATTGTATCTTTACAAGATGAAGAATTATGTTGAAAGCCTTAAAAGTGCTGCTATAAACATTGGGGTCCAAGTGCCCCTCTGCGTCAGCACTCCTATATCCCTTGGGTAAATTCCTAGCAGTGCTATGGCCGGGCAATGAGAAAGAATGAAATCTGGCCTTTTGTAGCAACGTGGATGGAACTGGAGAGTGTGATGCTAAGTGAAATAAGTCAGAGAAAGACAGACGCCATATGTGTTTACTCTGGTTCTTAAAGATACGTTGCATATTTTGTTGCTTTTACTAGTATAGGTGTTTTCAAATTTGTTGACTTTATTTGTTTTTGCAACAAGAAATGGATCTCCTTTCCAAGTGGATTTATTTCTAAAAAAAAAGGTTTCTTCTATATAAAAGGAATTTTAATTATAAGTGAGACAGTAACTGTTTTCAAAAGACCAAACAAACGAAAACCAGGCTCACTCTTTGAATATTCTTTTTTTAAACTGGTATACGGAAAGAGTTCTATTGTTAATTAATGTTGGAAGCCCTGTGAACCTGTCACTTATAAAAATTCTCATATATCTGTAAACTTGAAAAAGCTTGGCAATAGATTTTTTAATCTATTTAAGAGTATTTTCTAAATAAAGAGTGCCAGGGATTTGGGTTTTTTTTTTTTTAATTTTTTTAATGTTTGTTTATTTTTGAGAGAAGGAGAGTACACGAGCAGGGGAGGGGCAGAGAGAGAGGGAGACACAGAATCTGAAACAGGCTCCAGGCTCTGAGCGGTCAGCACAGAGCCCGACGTGGGGCTTGAACCCACGGACTGAGCCGAAGTCAGACGCTCGACTGACTGAGCCACCCAGGCGCCCCAGAGTTTGGGAGTTTGAAGTGAAGGTGGGCTGTCAGGTCTGCCGCCCCTCTCCCGGAAAGATGCTGTGTTGACCCTGAACACGTAAATGTGTGCAGAAGTGATGTGTGTCCCTTATGGGAATGGGCTCACTGTGCTTCCTTTCCCCACCGCCACTGTGACCAGCAGCACCTGGGAAGGGGTCTGGGTCCCAGAGTGAGGATGTCATACAGCAGCCTAGCAGCTGCTGCTAGTGACTGACATGGGGTGTGGATCTTGGCCCGTGAGGCAGGGAATGGGTAGTGATCTGGTGTGACTGAGCCACTGGGTACAAATGGCAGAAAATTGAGAGATGAGATTCAAACAGCAGGCTGGGGGGGCACCTGGGTGGCTCAGTCGGTGAAGCATCTGACTTCCGCTCAGATCGTGATCTCCAGGTCTCGGGTTGGAGCCCCGTGTTGGGCTCTGTGCTGACAGCTCAGAGCCCACTTGGGATTCTCTTTCTCCCTCTCTCTCTGACCCTCCCCTACTCACTCACTCTCTCTCAAAATAAGTAAATAAATAAACTTTAAAAAAAAGTTTAAAGAGGTGCCTGGGTGGCTCAGTTGGTTAAGCGTCCGACTTCAGCTCAGGTTACGATCTCATGGCTTGTTGGTTCGAGCCCCGCGTCAGGCTCTGTACTGACAGCTCAGAGCCTGGAGCCTGCTTCAGATC